>NC_134586.1:103656519-103956519 GCF_037038515.1 Microtus pennsylvanicus | reverse complement strand
GCACAGATGCACACATATATAAGTTTTTTTTAAAAAAAAGGAACACTTTTTTACAAAACTAAAATAGTTGTGGATAATCACCCAAGGCAGTTTTGCCCAAGCCCTTTCCAGGACACTGTAAGAGAAGTAAGAATTATTAATTCATACTATGAGTCCCCCATAGTGCCATGACACCAGAACAAAGCAGAGACATTACAAAGATCACAAATCACAGACCTACACTTGTAAATACAGACCAAAAATAAATCTCAATAATTCCAGATTCTATACATTAATGTTTAAACAGAATTACAGATCACAGTCTATGGTATATACTGGAGACTGTTATTGGAGGCAGATGGGAGCAACGTAAAGCTGGACACGACATGATGAGATTTGTAGACAACAGATTTGCACCATGAAGGTGAAGGTAGTATATAGTCCTGCCTTCTGTGCTGAGAAAACTGCTTCGAGATTACACTGGAGATTGGTAGACTTGTGTTTCTGGAAAACAGATTGCTCAGCCTCCAGTTTCCACGTATGCGGTTTGCTTCTGGTAGCACTGCATAATTCTAATGTTCAGGACCAGATAGTCAGGCCATTTACGAAGTCTCTTCCCTCCCATAGGGCAGTGTCAGAAGGCACAATAGGAGCTGAAACTCCTTTTAAGTGGTGGGGGGGTCGATATGAATATTGTCATGGACTTTACTACTTGAAAATGCTTCTGTATTGTTTGTTTCTTCCACTTTCAAGTACACTTGGGGGAAACAGTTGGCTCAAGCACTAGGCATCTACAGGTAAACAAACTTCGGGTATCTCTGGAACAAGTGAGAACCCACTGTCCTGAGAGGTCACTAGTGGCTTCTCATGCAGAAAGAAGGAAGCTTATGAAGTGAATGCAGGCTTTGTAGACAACTGGCCTTTGATGGCTTTGCTCAGTAACAAGACTGAATGTTAGGAGAGAAAAGAGAAAAGCTTCACCTGACCTATTCACTTGTCTGATTCCAGTGTTCACAAAGATGCTGTTCTAAGATTTTAGCATTGAATTTTTTCATTTTCCTGTTTTTTTAAAAAATTTTTTGTGTGTTTAATTTTTGAGACAGGATTTCTTTGGTAGCCTTAGCTAGAACTAGCTCTATAGGCTAGGCTGGCCTTGAACTCGTACAGATCTGTCTGCATCTGCCTCCTGATTGCTGGGATTAACCATATATCACCACCGTAAGGCATTTAAACTTTTTGTTAAATTTTTAATTTTTATTTTATTTAAAACAGGGTTTCTCTGTGTAACAGCCCTGAATGTTCTGGAACTCTCTTTGTAGAGCAGTCTGGCCTCAAACTCACAGAAATCTGCCTACCTCTGCCTCCCTATATTTTTCTTTTTTTTCCCAAGACTTTTTAAAATTAAAGCAACAGTGTCTCACATTATCGCCTGAAACTCACTATGTTTGCTTTTAGCTCACAGAAATCTTTTGTCTCTGCCTCCCAAGTGTAGAGATTAAGACCATTACATCTTGCTTTTAAAAGCTTTTGTGATTTTAAATGTTATCCCTTTTTTTAAATTTACCTAATGTTTTATTTATTCTATAGGATATTACCTTATTGAACAAATATCACTCCTATCTTTTATCGAAATATCCCTTTGTCCTTAATTGTTTTAATTTGTTTAGTTTATTATTTTATGTGTATGAATATTTTGCCTATATGCATGTATTATACCATGTAGCTGCCTGGCATACATGGAAGTCAGGATATGGCATTGGATCCACTAGAACTGGAGTTACAGGTGATTGTGAACTATGTGGATGCTAGAAACCAAACCCAGATCTTCTGGAAGAGCAGCAAGGTTTCTTAACAACTGTGCCAACTCTCCAGCCCTCCTTTGTTTTTAACCTTGCACCAATTCTATCATTCTTCATTCATATAAGAAGAATTAATACGTGCTGGGAAATTACACAGCAAGTCACTCCCCTTGCCCTGTCAGGTTCTTCTTTATAATGGAGACCTCTATAACTCATAACCTTAAAATTCAGTCTATGATTTAGCTATTGCCTGGCACAGCCATATCTGATGAGAATGGAAAAAGTAGTAAGGCCAGCACAGCTGTGTGACAAAACTCTGCAAAACTGAGCCACATGATGGCCGCAGGGCCACCTTTTGTTTTTATCTCCACCTGTTACATATTTGGGTGAATTTTAATATTTGTATGACTTGGGGAATAGGGATTGATGGAAAATTTCTTATGAACCATGTATGCCTTTTCCCAGGAGTACTGCTTCTAAGCTTCCCCAGGAAAGTCCTGAACATACTACACCTCCTACTTTTAGGGAGATAGCTTATCTACTTAGGTCTTCTTAACACCTTGGAGGTCATAAAGAAGCCAGAGATCTCTTTATGAGGCTATGAAACATTCTTGAAACATCTGTCCCTGTACTTAAACAGGAATAAGATATTTAAAACAAAGTAAACTCAAAATGGTCAACAAGATTCAGTAGGTTAGAGGAGTTGGCCACAGATCAGATGGCAAGCCTCTTCCCACTATACACCATGACAATTACATGGCATATACAGCAACAGAGTAAGATTAGCTGAACTTACCTTTGTCCTAAACAAGTTTTAAAAAGTTATGGATGACAATGAGTATAAATAGAAAGATTTATCACAGATATAATGCAACATACCCTAAAGGAAAAAGGGATTGAGAGTTTTTTCATTGCCCCAGAAAGTCCTGCTATTTTAACCTGAGAATAAGACTTTTATTTTTTTGTTTCTGAACATGCTGCCTCAAAGAAAAGCCATAGTTGCTTCCATGTAGAACCAGAAGTTCATTTTAGCTAGCCCTGCCTGCTGTCTGTCTCAGGGCTGTGACATCACTGTAGAGAATTCTGTGTTTTAAGTTTTATCTTATTTAATGTATTTAATGTATATGGGTGTTTTATCTTATTTAATGTATATGGGTGTTTGCCTCCAGGCATCTGTACCATACCTGCAAAGGCCAGAATAGGGTAGCAGATACCTTGCAACTGGAGTTAAAGAGATAAGATATCATGACTTCTGGGTCCAGCTACTGAGCATTTGAGCTTAGTTTGTGTGCAGCATGCTGCTTGCTTGATGGCAAGTGGACTCCCTGTATACCTGGAAGTGGGGCCGTGCATGTGGCTCAGAGGCACAAACGGCTCTGCCATGCTGGACTGTGCAGAGCGAGCAGGAACTACTGTATTTATCATAATAATAGCATAGCTTAAGTTTTAGACTGGGAAGGAAAAGAGGTAGTACTGTACTACCTTTACTAATGGCGCAACTTAAGTTTTTAAGAAGCACATAGCATTTTAAGAAGTGCTCCTGGACAGTAAAGAATGAGATTCACAATAGGACAGATTCAGACATAAAAGACCTCTAAATGGGTCAGTGTTGGATATATGTACATAGGCTTGGGAGAAAGAAGAGTAAAGGGTAAAGTCTTTAAAGAGACACAGTACAAATAGTCATAGATTAAAAGAGTAAAGAAAAATAAGCCACATAAAAATGAAAAATTCGCCAGGTGGTGGTGGCGCACGCCTTTAATACCAGCACTTGGGAGGCAGAGGCAGGCAGATCTTTGTGAGTTCGAGGCCAGCCTGGTCTACAAGAGCTATTTCCAGGATAAGCTCCAAAGCCACAGAGAAACCCTGTCTTGAAAAACCAAAAAAAAAAAAAAAAAAAAAAAAGGAAAATTCACAGAGAGTCTGGATTCTGTATATTATTGTGTTTTCTTTGAATTTTTTGACTGTGAAGGAGCTAAGTACAGAGAGATATTTCATTGTGTGGGCTGATAAGCTAAACCAGCATGTATATTATAAAGGTATCTTGACTTCAGAATTTGGGTCTAAGAACATGTTGCTTGGGAAAAGAGGTTCTTCTTTTGTTTTCACAGAAGATGAGAACCTGGGGATTGCCTCCAGACGAATATGGTTTCATGAACCAAGATCTCCTGAAAGGTTGCCATAAACACCCTCAAAAAATTTCTTCACCCAACTGCTAACTGAGATGAACCTAGCACACAGGATACACCATGAAACACCTGATTGATTAATAGTGCCCCCAATCAGCAGGAAGCAGTATGGACAAAACTATACCCATATTCCCAAATATTGTTTATAAATATCCTTTCACATTTAAAGGGGGATATGATATAGATATGAATAATTAGTATGGATCTTGGTTTACTGATACAAATTCAAGGTCAATTTTGTTATATTATATGTAATTCTGCTCTTGATTAAGGTATTGTGTTTGTATAGTTCATTTAAAAATGTAATATATAATTAAGAAATATATGTTAATAGATAATCATCTATAATAGTCAAGCTTGTAGTCATGTTAGGTTTTCTAGATACATAGAGAAATATTTCAGTTAGATAGATATTCTTCAAATCTTTCAGAGACCTTCAGAATATGGCATTTAAAATGTTTAAGAATTTAGGACTTTTCATGACAATGAGACACATCTTCTCCTGACAGTACCAATCTACTTAAGAGGAAGATAGGCATTGAAATGGCTCCTTAGACATTTGGGCAAGAAACTGCTCTTGCCCGGACTGCTTCATTGGACATTCAGTGCCCACAGAGAGATGACTGCTGAACTTGCCTAAAGGTGAGATGGTCCTTTGGGGTTCCTGCTTTATGAGAATCTGCCATATATTCTGCAGGATACAGAAGAAAGTGACTGAAAACTGTCAATATAGGCAGAACTGTCTTTGAAATTTCCTGCTTCATGGAAAAGTCTGCTGGATACTATGGGCCTGTAGGCTGAAGATGGATGCCCCAATGCTACAGAAAAACTTTGGGTGAGTGTCCAGGCAGTGAGATGTCTCTGCCATTTCTAGAGTTTTGGAAGTTGTTTACAATGCACTTCCTGTTTACTTAGGTAATATATCCTTCTGAGGTCTTTGATGGAGTTGAATGAATTTATAGTTATATTTTTTTAAGTTATGATAAAAGATAAAATAGATATAGATATTGTAACTGTAGTTTTTTGCTTGATACCTGTTTTGTTATATGTAATTTTACTATGATAAAGTTAAAGCCTTCCTTTTTGTTTAAACAGAAAAGGGGAAATGGTGTAGGAGGTCCTTCTGTTTGTGTGTTGCTTTCATTGCTTAATAAATAAAGAAACTGCCTTAGCCTAGTTGAAAGGGCAGAACTTAGGTAGGCAGGAAAGACAGAACTGAATGTTGGGAGGAAAAGAGGTAGATTAGGAGATAGACACCATGGATCTTCTGAGACAGATGCCAGTTAGAATCTTTACCAGCAAGCTACTCTATGTGGCAATATACAGATTAATAGAAATGTGTTAAATTAATATGTAACAGTTAGCCAATAAGAAGTTAGAGCAAATGGGCCAAGCAGTGATTTAATGAATATAATTTCTGTGTGGTTATTTTGGGGCTAAGATAGCTGGGCAACCAGGACAAACTGGCCCTTACTCTTGCAACAGCTAAGCTAACTCTCTAGGCAGCTACTTCATTTAAATTAAAATGTAGTACATCAGTTCCCCCCTTTCTTGTCTTTTCACCATCCCCTCCCAAATTTTTCCCTTCCAGTTCCTTCCTTGTTAAGCATGTGCAAATATGTATGTACAAATATATAAATAAAAGCTTTTGAGTCCATTTCTGTTGGTTGTGTGTATATGGTTTCAGGGCTAAACACATTGTATTGATATGTAATTAGGGAGCTCATCCCTGACTGAAGCTAATTCTCCCAACTGCAGGAGAATTCCACTCTTTAATGAAGAACAAGAGTCTGACCCTAAGACTCTTAGACAGGAAATATTATCAAGAACAGAAAATATGCTAATAATTGCTGGTGCCATGGCCCTAAAGTTCTGGAGCTATGTGGACATTGTCCTGAGCCAATCAATCTTCCTTGTTTCTGTGATCGTTCCATCACACCCATTGACCATTCTCATCCTGGATGACTTTGAAACCTTGAAATTCCTATCTCCACTTTGTAAGTACCATGGCCTCAGTCACCATGCCTGGCTTAGGCAGTTTCAACATCATTTAGTGGGGCATGAAAATGATGGAATGAGTAACATGAGCAAAAATCTACTTACCTCTATGAGTCTGGGTTTCACCATCTGCAGAATAAGCACAGAAATCTTACCAGGTCCTTTGATGAGTTATAACAGACTCAATCATTAAGGAAAATAATATTTCTCACAGTTGGAAGCCAGTGGACTTTAAGGCTGGAAGGCTGCATTTGATAAGAACCTTCTTCTGCTACTGGAGTTAGGACCACAGCCTGTGCGCTATCTACCCTAACCAGACAGGCTCAGCCACTCATCTTCAATTAAATGAACCAAGTTATCCAGTGAGTACATGCCCACCTATAATGCAGATACTCTGGAAGCAGTGGACAGATCTCTCTGATCTCCTAGGACAGCATGGTCTATAATGTGAGTTCTAGGTCAGACAGGAAGTCACAGTAATACTATTCTTAAAAGAAGAAAATAGAGAAAACGAATATGAAAGGGACAAAAGCAAAATAAATAAAAATTTAAAACATGGTATTTATTTAAGTTGACAAATTTGGAACAATAAAGTGAAATAGGGATAGGTGATGAACAAAAGCCATGGAGGAAATATAAGGACCACAAAATAACTTCAGCAAATGGATTTGCCACACATATAGCACACTTTAATATCTATCTGCAAGATAGAAGCCATAATGTGATCTTCACATCATCTTTAGTGAACTGGTTAATAATTTACTTACTTCAAGGCTATACTGAAAAAGAGATAAAACTTTTTTCTTCAAACTGAAGGCAGCTGTTTTTACCAAATCATTTACATGAATAGGGTTTTTCTCTTGTATGTGTTCCTCCCTATTTCCTGATATCAGAAAGCTTTAAAATATTTATAGGGCTAGAGACATAACTGAGTACTTGATACAAGTTCATTCCCAGGAACAAGGTCCATTTTTAACAACTTCCAGTAATTCCTACTACAAGAAGCTCCAAGGTTCTAACCTTCTTGGGAACCAGAAAGCACTTACACATACACACACAAAAACACACAGACATGATATCATTAAAATTAAAACAAATCTTTAAACTAATTTTCACTCATGAATACTTTCTTCTTAATATAGTTGTTGAGGCTCTAAAGGCATATAGAGTTTTTCTCCATCATGAATTGGTTCATGAAAAAGAAAGCAAGAACATAGACTTGAGGTGAGAGAAATCAATCAGTCTCAGTCTGCAGTATTATTTGGGAAGATTTAGGAAATGCTGTCCCCGTGGAAAAAATATGTCCCTGCAGGTTGGCTTGAGAATTAATACCTGCACACCATTTCCAGTTTACACTTTCTGCTTTGTGCTGTAGGTTAAGGATGGGAATTCTTAGCTTCCGACATTAGCTGCCATGTATAACACTTCTTTCCAAGTCATTTTCATGGCAATCCTGTATTGCTCTGGAACCAATGGCCAAATCAAACCCTTTTGTAAGTTCACTTAGATATGGTATTTTATCACAGCAACAGAAAAGGAACGAATACACATCTATGAAGTTTTCACCCGGATATACCATCTCATGTAAATGAGCAGAAGTATGAAATCTAAAAGGGTTAGCTTATCATCTCAATTCATCTGCCTTTTGTCCATGTTTGTTTACAACTGTAAATAGAATCAAGAGGAGCATCATAATGCTTGAACAGACTTGATGCTTGCCTGGTTTTTTTTTTCTCTCCAGAATAAATAATCTTCTGTAACTGAACATAAGTATGTTGGCTGAAGATCTTACTAAATGATTTATATTCAGATATTCTTTGCTATTAATTTTTTCAAATTCTCAAAGTTTACTATTATATTCAAAGGCTTTCATATACCTATTACACACTAAGACTTTACTTGTATAAAGACTACCATAACTCGCAAAACTTTGTTACACCGACTACATTTAGAGAGCTTCTTTACAGTATGATTTTTGCTTATGTTTTTGAAGACTACCGAAATATACAAAGGCTTTACCACATTGATTACATTCATAGGGTTTTTCTCCAGTATGTGTTCTTTGATGTACTTGGAGATTATAGTGACATGCAAAGGCTTTACCACATTGATTACATTCATAGGGTTTCTCTCCAGTATGTGTTCTTTGATGTACTTGGAGATTCTTATGATATCCAAAGGCTTTACCACATTGATTGCACTCATAGGGTTTCTCTCCAGTATGTGTTCTTTTATGGTTTTGAAGATGACTGTGATGTGCAAAGGCCTTACCACATTGCTTGCACTCATAGGGTTTCTCTCCAGTATGTGTTCTTTTATGCGTTTGGAGATGACTGTGTTGTGCAAAGGCTTTACCACATTGATTACACTCATAGGGTTTCTCTCCAGTATGTGTTCTTTTATGCATTTGGAGATGACTGATTTGTGCAAAGGCTTTACCACATTGATTACATTCATAGGGTTTCTCTCCAGTATGTGTTCTTTTATGCATTTGGAGATGACTGTGACGCGAAAAGGCTTTACCACATTGATTACACTCATAGGGTTTCTCTCCAGTATGTGTTCTTTTATGCATTTGGAGATGACTGATTTGTGCAAAGGCTTTACCACATTGATTACACTCATAGGGTTTCTCTCCAGGATGTGTTCTTTTATGCATTTGGAGATGACTGTGACGCGAAAAGGCTTTACCACATTGATTACACTCATAGGGTTTCTCTCCAGGATGTGTTCTTTTATGTACTTGAAGATTATTGTGACATGCAAAGGCTTTACCACATTGATTATATTCATAGCTTTTCTCTCCGCTATGTGTTCTTTTATTTGTTTGGAGATGACTGTGATGTGCAAAGGTTTTACCACCGTGATTGCATTCAGAAAGTTTCTCTCCAATATCACTTCTTTCATGCCTGCAAGGATAATGGGTACATGTAAAAGTTTTATGACTTGCACTGTCGTAAAGTATCTTTATATCTGTATCAGTTAATTTTACAATCGGTC
Organism: Microtus pennsylvanicus; assembly: GCF_037038515.1. NCBI lineage: Eukaryota > Metazoa > Chordata > Mammalia > Rodentia > Cricetidae > Microtus > Microtus pennsylvanicus. The sequence continues at coordinate 103,947,554 of NC_134586.1, read as the reverse complement.
TAATTTTAAAGAGTCAGGTCATAAGCTTTTATGACTTTGTTTACACTTATGTTGTTCCCCTTCAGTAAGGAATGTTTTATATATTTGAAGATGCCAGTGATGGTAAGAGCCTTTACTACCTGGCTCCCATTTATGGTATCTTTTATCTCTATGAGATTTTTCACATATTTGAAGAAAACTGGGGGAATTCACACCTTAAAACCACTTACTTCATTTGATAAATTTTCCTGTATTGTGAGTCACACTACATTTTCAAAGTGAACCAGAACAAACAGAAGTATTTACATATTTTTAGCACTCATAGGGCTTTTCTTCAGTATGGATTGGGTGATATATCCCTCCAATAAAGCAGGAAAATTAATTACTTGTAAACTTGAATCACATTCAACAAGTTTACTCAGCATAGGGACCTATATATATTCTAATTATTCTGAGACAGAGAGAGGTACATGGCTTCTATTCATATCCTATGCTCATATGGCTTATATCCATAGTAACATATACTATACCTATTAATGGAAGAATAAGATAAAGATTCTACATTGAATTTACAGTTTGACTTTCTCTTCCTCATAAACATATGGTACATGGATTATAGTTTCTCTACAACTCCCCTCAACCACCCCCCCTTAAATAATGATGCTAACTACCTGTCTCACTAAACTTAGCAAAGTAGAAACAACTCTATGAGTAACAATAGCAAATGGACTACTTGATTATTAGAAGCTTTTGAACATACACTTATCACTTATCCAACATGTATACATATTATAATATAAGTGATATGAAACTAAATGGATTGGCATAGCTCTGATTGAGATATGAATAAAGTGGTGATATCTGTAAAGGCATTGATTTCTTGTCTTCCTTTTTAAAACAATGACGTGCAAACACAATTCACTTACCTGCCCTTGAAGAACATGGCTTTGCGAGAATTTAATGATTATCAATGAACTTTAAGCTGTGATTATTTATGTTGCTGCTTTTCTTTAAAACTTCCAGATACAATAAAATATCTTCACAGGCACATTTGTATCAGCTTGTACATGAAAATTACCTTTCATATCTCCGAGAACTGTGACAATGTCCTTCAATATTATGACTTTCCCATTTGTAGCCTAAAATATAGTACCAGGAAATGTATGATCTATTATTGGAAATTGTGTAAAATTTAAGTTACAATCTTTAGTGTTCCTTAGAACCATGCCTTATTCATTCACCTCATTCTTCTTCATTTCAATTAAAATTACAGAAGAGCATTGATAACCAAGGAACAGTTGTCCCCTTATTTTAAAACGTGAAGGAAAATTCGCAGTCTTACCTATAGCAGTGAGGTTCATGTAGGTCTCCAGCATCACATCTTTGTAGAGATTCTTCTGGGAAGGATCCAGCAAAGCCCACTCTTCCCCAGTGAAGTCAACATGCACGTCATCATAAGTCACTGTATCCTAAAATATGCCATACATGTATACAACAAAAACCATGATATTTCTTTGACAATATAGTCATATAATTTTGGTGTTTCCAACACTTACTCTTTGATACAGACATTATAATATAATCATCAAGTCACTTTAGAAGGAAAATGGATAGGTTTACCCTTATCATTTCTTAATGCTTAGAATGGGGTATCACCTTGCAAAAGACATGCCTATTAACAGACATAGAGAAACAAGCAAGCAGATCAACAGTACTGAGTATACCCCAGAGAAAGTGTATGAACAATTACTAACAACAACAACAAAAAAGAACAATACCATTAATCCCAGCACTCAGAAGGCAGAGGCAGGTGTATCTGCCTCTTGAGTTGAATGGTAGCCTATGCAATCAGTTCCAGGACAGCAAGAAGTAAATATTAAGAACCAATCTCCCCTGCAAAAATAAATCAAGAAAGATAAAAAGAACTCAGGGTTTTTACTGAAGCTCCTACACAAAGTTATGCATTCACTCCAGTTCTGTTTTTATCTTTCAGAAATCTGAAGTGTTCCAGTTCAAACTATAACTTTAGTAAATCTTACTAGTAGGGACTGCATATTTAAACAGTTACAAATTGACAGATTAAAAACATGAGTGATGTAAATGTTGATCATAAATAATCAACACAGGCCAGGAGAAACGGCTCAGCAGGTAAGAGCTTTTGCTGAACTTGCATATAGGTGGGCTCAATTGCCAGAACTTACATGGGAGCTCACAATTATCCATTATTTCAAGTTCAGGGAATCGAAGACCATCTTTCGACTACTGTGAGGATCAGTCACACATGTGGCACATAACCATGTGTACAGGCCAAAGAATCATATTCATTTAAAAAAAATTAAAATAAACACAACAAGCAGAAAGAATGTCAAACACCAGTAACCCAATGACTCAGAAGGCCCAGGCAGTATTAATGTCATGAATACTGCCATTCTGGGGAAGAGAATGATACCCTCTGCCAAATTTCAAAATTCAAGTTTTAAAAAAAAGCACAAATAAGAGAACATGCTTGACATGTACAAAAACCTACACTCTAGGCCCATCACCCAATACTTTATGTAAAACAAAGAATATAAGCTGGGCAGTGGTGGTACACATCTTTAATCCCACACTCAGTAGGCAGATCTTTGTGAGTTTGTGGCTAGCCTGGTCTACAAGAGCTAGTCCCAGGACAGTCTCCAAAGTTACAGAGAAACCCTGTCTTAAAATCTCCCAACCCCCCCCCAAAAAAAACAAGGAATATTGGCCAACTTTTAATCTCGGCATTTAGAGCAAGAGTCAGTTTGAGACCAGCCTGGTCTACAGAACAACGTTCATTAGAGCCAGGGCTACTCAGACATACCTTGTCTTCAGAAACAAAAATAAAAACAACAAAATTCTTAAAAAAATCAGGTGATCTGAAGGTGGGTAACAGTCATATGGCTAGGGCAGACTGTGTGGCTGCTGGCAGTGAGCCCAGAATTTATCCCAACTGCTTGCACTGGCTTTGAGGAACCCATTCTCTTTGAAGGGATACCTTGTTCAGCCTAGATATAGTGGGGAGGGCCTCAAAACAACGTGCCTTACCCTCTCTGAAGAGTGGATGGAGGGGTAAGGGGGAAGAAGGTGGAGGGAGCAGGAGAAGGGGAAGGAGTGGGAACTGGGATTAGCATATAAAATGAGAAAAGATTGTTTCTTTTTAAAAAAATAAATAAAATAAGGAAAGCAAAAGGGCTTACCACTGAATAGCAATTGTGCAATTGCTTCAACTTATCTAATGTGATGTAGTGATAACATACAGTAGTGATACTGTGACAGCAAAAGGAAGCTAGCTGATTAGTCTGAACCCCACCACAGTAGAAACAAAGAACAGGAAATGGGTTGAGGATATAGACACTCAAATCCCATCACCATTGAGGAATTTCACTCAGAAAGGTTCTTCCTACTAAAGGTTCCACAAGCACCCCAAAGAAGGTCATCAAGGAGAGACACATGTTCAAATACATTACCCTATCTGAGAGCTTTTCACTCAGCTGACTAGATTCAGACACAGGTCAATATAGCGTCAGGGTCATCCATAAAGAAAATGCATTTAGTCACTTCAATGATCCTTGTAATCTGCAACCACCTATGCACTGTGCAAATGTCCAGAGTCTCTTTGACATTCAAGACATTCTCTTGACTGTAATCTTGTAAAATCAGAAGGTAAGTTAAATGTTTCCAACATCCAATGGCACAGAATACCAACTCCTTTTCCAAAGGAAAGGAACTGAGACATCATGAGTGAAGATTGGGCATGAGGAAAGACAGAAACCCAGAAGGACAACCATTAAATCCGGTAGTAGCTCTGTATCAAACATGTGGAACTTCAGTTTCAAAGGGCTTAGATGCCTCTATGATCACAGCTATTCATACAACTCTCTTTGGTTACTTCCACTCCATATATATAGTTCTTCAAGTAAAATGTCTCATAGCTTAAATATCTCAACATCTTATAGGCTCAAAATACAGGCTTCATCCACACAGCATCATGCAATAAACTCTCACAGTCTCCTCACTGGAGCTCTGGCTCTACTAAACACAGATGCCTACTAAATAAACTACTGCTGAACTAAATTACCAGACTAAGAATGCATGGCTTTAAAGTTTGCATCTTTCTTCTTTCTAGAACTACAATATTAATGATTCTCCCAAATTCAGTTTCTAAGTTATGATGGACCCTGATAGGACTAGAGTTGCAGCAGGCTTTGTAAGAAGTTGCTTCCTGGGACTAGGAATTACTTTGCTAGACCTTCCATTGACTAACAGCATAGAAGGATGGGTTCTCACCCTTAAGACACCTTGCCAGGTTTCCAATGTAGAGGAAGAGCCTTCTATTTAGTGGTGATAATCTCCCTGAAAATTCCTGCCTATACTTGGCACGTGACTGCCATCTGAATCCACCTAATTCTGTTTTTCTCTACAACCCACAAACTTTTCATTTATTTATGACCCACTTGTGCTTTTTTTAAAATATTGTAATAATGAATGACTCATCAGTAATAGTCACCCAAGAGAGTCAATATTCCATCTAAAAAATCAGCCCATTATTTTCTAATTTTGTCTTACTTAATTTTTGGGAGGCAAAGGAACAATAATAAAGGCTAGGGGCCAAAATATCACACAAATGACCTCTAGAGGTATTTATCATGGAGTTTATTTGCCACTGAAATTCTATGACTTTCACTTACTGTCATTATGCTCAACACTTCCATCTTCCAGGTCCTTCAAGCGCAGGTGATTAAGCTATGTGTAGAGCTTTTTATGGGTTTTGCCATTCAAAGTCCCAATATATTCCATTCTTTGAAAAGATAACGTTCCTAGGTTCTGCCCAACAACAAAATCACTTTTGGTGTGCCAGTTTTGGTCTAACTTGTTTCTCTGTTGTTGTGATTAAATTCTCTAACTATAGCATCTCAGGTGATGAATGGGTTTATTTGCTTGATTCTGGCAGATCACAATCCATCATTGTAAGGGCTTAGGATAAAAATTCAAGATAACAACTGAAGGCAAAAACCACGAGGAATCTTTTTTTTGAAGAACATTTTTCTTTTATTGAAAATAGATTTTTCTTTTTCCTCATCCCCTATTCATGAAGAATCTTTACTCCTAGACTTCTCTCTTACTTGGTCATTGTTTTCTGCTCAGCTAGCTCTCTTATCCAGCCCAGACCAACTTTCCTAGGAATACTGCACCCTCAGTGGAAGGACTTTCACACATCAATTGTCAATCAACAAACTCTTTCAAAGAAATAGCAACCAGCCATTCTGAAGGGTGTACATCTTCAATTGATGTTCCCACAGATAACTGTAGGCTCTCACATGTTAACAGCTGGAGGTAACAAGATATATGAGAAGGTTTTAAAACCCCAAAACCAAGGTATCAACCACATCAATATCTTAAATAGTAAAATCAGAAACTTGATGATAGTAATGACTGGAAAAAACAGAAATGCCAAGAAAGGAAAGGGAACAAGCCTCTAAAATCAAGAACAGACAGCTAAAACTGTTTCTCCACAGAAAGTCTCCAAACCAACAAACACAAAGAACTCACAACATAATAAAGCAATATTTCAGAAAATAAAAATAGGTGAAGGTCCATCATTTTCCAGAGAAACAATATTATCAGATTATAGCCACCAAAAAGGAAATTTACAGAACATAGAAGGTAGCACTGATAAAAGGAAACACAAAGACAAACCTACAAATTTAACATGGTCCCTTAAACAAGAACTACACACAAAATTGTAACCAAAATCAAAGAAGTCACTGATGACCACTCACCCTGTGTGTTATAAGAGGCTGCTTGTTTGTTTCCTGGCTGACCGGCAGCTCAGACCCAAAATAATCACACAGAAACTATATTATTTTAAACCCTGCTTGGCCAATGACTCTAGTATTTCTGGCTAACTCATCTTAAATCAACCTATCTCTATTAGTCTGTTTATTACCATGAGGCTGTGGCTTACCGGGTAAAGTTCTGGCATCTGTCTCTAGCAGGACTACATGGCTTCTCTCTAACTCTGCCTTCTTTCCTCCAGCATTCAGTTTAGTTTTCCCTGCATAGCTCTATTCTGCCCTGCTATAGGCCTACAAAGAAGTTTCTTTATTAACCGATGGTATTCACAGCGTACAGAGGAGCATCCTACATCACCTCCCCTTTTCTGTTAAAAAAAAAAAGACATTTTACAACACATGGGATCTCTCCTTTGCAAATAATAGCACATGGGATGGGTGAGGAGGTCTGGCACACCAAAATTGGAAGGAATTCACTTGAAACCTTCTGACAATTCTGTACTGTAGAAAATAATTTTGAATACTAAAACTATCTCATTCTCTTTGAATAAAGAAAAGGATGTCTGTTAGGATTGTTTAAAAACCATTTTGTTTACTATGATTGATGATTGGATATAAGTCTACATCAGAGTGAAGAAATGAAAAATTTTAAACCAAATGCAAGGTAACACATTCTTAAAGAACTATTGAATGATCTGTATTATATACCTAAAGCAACTTGTTAATTGCTTTATAAGTCATAAGCACTTCTGAAAAAAGTCTAGCCCCATTGTTATGTGTATGTTTACATGTGTGAGAGAGAATGTTTTCCATGTATAGGTGACACACCAAAGAGTCTGCCAGATCACCTGGATCTGAAATAACACATAGCTATGAACCTCCCAACTTGGGTGTGTAAGACTTTAAGACAATCCTGAAGCCATTTTTGACAATTCTGAATCCTCTCAGCCTCTGTGCCATAGTGCTTCCCCTCCTCCCCTGGGAACCAAGGACCTAACAGCTACACTCGCACGTACTCAGTTCCTGAACAATTACCCATATACGTATGTTTTGGTTTGGTCCCCTGGGAAAGGGGGTCAAAATGACCTCTTACCTCATCTGATCTGGCAACAGCTCTCCAGTCAATTAGTGGTAATAGCCCTTTCGAATAAGCCAATCAGAATAGTCAAAGAACAACCCCCCTTGCTTCTGTGGCCCCTTTAAAAGTAGACTGTACCAGCTATTCAAGGTCTCTCGGCTTCCCAAATGCTGGGGGACCCTGTCATGACAGAATTAATAAAATCCTCATGCTTTTGTATCGGCTGTGGTGTGTGAGGTGGTCTCTGGGGGCGACTCCTTCTCGGTGTTTGGACGCTAGAGTCCAACAGGTGTTGCTATCTAAACTCAGGTCAACCCCTAGAAAATTATTGTTGAGTGACATACGTAGCCCTCATAGTACTTTTTATCCAATAAGCTAAAAGTCTTTCACAGAGTAACAACAAAAACCTAAATAAAGATATTAAATAAATGACCCCTGGGACCCTGATGAATCAGTATTAAGACATTGTACATGGAATTAGGGAGGCTGCCCACAGATCTTCTCCAGTTTCTGTTACCCAAGACCCAATATTCATGATGCCTTTAGGGCTACAACAGAACTACATCTACAACTTCGCCTTCCCCAGTCCACATCTCCTGTAGATTCCAAGATTGTCCCTACCTGCCCTTCCCCTCTCAGCTCATATCTGTGACCCGTCATCCAATGGGGACAGACACCCTCTACTCAACTCTTGCCACAGTTGCCAGAAGACCAGTTAGGTTGTCTGCAAATCTACCACATTATTCTTAACCCCAGTCCTGATTGGCACAGTTGCCCCCATCATTGGTGTACAACACCAGAGGCAGCTTCTCCTACACCCTCTTCATGTCTCCTGTGTATCTCTAAGATCATCTATCCCGAGCCCCCCTTTCCCTTAGTATTCAACATCAGCAAACATTCCCTCTTGAATACACCATCAAGAAGGCCAGGAAAAAAGAAAACACTCAGCCAATACCTGCTCCAGACATGAACAGAAATTTAGGAACAAAACTCCCATCCAACCAAGATCAAGTCAGACATCAGCACCTAGACCTATAATCACCCCAAAACTAGATGCTTAGCATAGGAATATAATCAATAAGAGCCAGAGCAATGTCCTACCACAGCAGGCCCTGAATACTTTAACACAGCTGAAATACAAGAAAAAGACCTTAAAACCAACTATATGGAGATGATAGAGTACCTTAAAAAGAAAATGAGTAAATCTCTCAAACAAATTCATGAAAACACAAAAATATTGGAGGAAATTAATAAAGCCCTTCAAGAAGGCTAGGAAAACACAAACAATTGGAGTAAGCCAATAAATGCCTTAAATAAAGCCAAGAAAAAAATGAACAAATACTTGAAGGAAACAAAACTGTTTAAGATCTGAAAATGGAAACAGAAACAGTAAAGAAAACACAAGCTAAGGGAATCCTGGAAATAAAAAACTTAAGACTATGAAAGACCCCCAGTGCTGGGGAGACTCTCACTCAAGTCTCGGGATAACACAACCCCCCAGTAACTCACGAGAGACCGTCCTTGCTGCAATCACACGAGGCTTTAATCGATGAGATGAGATGGGAACCAGTGCACTGGGGCTGAGACTCATAACCCACGCAGGGGAGAGTTCGACCCCGAGTGACTGGGAGAAGCGATTTTTAAGGGAAGAAACCACAGCTCAGTGATCCGGAATTGGCAGGGAGTGTGTCACAGAAAATTTTGAAAATACCAGTGAAGATCACAAGAGGGCAACTCCTTGCCTCTCAGGACCACTCCCAAGGTCATAATCAGCTAGTTCCTAAAACACAGTACAATGACCTTCACAAGTGGGAAACTCCCTGCTTCTCAAAATTATTCTCAAGATCACAATCTAACTTAATCTTCAGCTAGTTCCTGAAACACAGTCATGAACCGGCTAATCCTAGACTTTTGATTCTTCTCTTCCTGCTTGGATTTTAGCTATTTTCTTCCTGCTGGGGGTGGGGGTGGGATGGAACCTGGATTTATCCAGGGCTTTCTTTGGGGATACCTGGAGTTATCCAGGTCTGTCAACTACAAACACAAAGTACAGAGGCAAAGTTCTCCAAAAGAATAGAGAGATGGAAGAGAGTCTCAGACACTGAAGATACAATAGAAGAAATGGAAATGTTAAACAAATACATTAAATCCAAAGATTTCTTAATATAAAACATCCAGGAGATCTGGTACATTATGCAAAGACTAAACTTATGAATTACATAAATAGAGGAAAGAGAAGAAAACCAGCTCAAAAGTCGAGAAAATATTTTCAATAAAATCCTAGAAGGAAATTTTCCTAATTTAAAGACGATGTGAATCACGGTACAAAGAAGCATGCAAAACACTAGAAGACAGATGTTTCAGAAAACAAAGTCCTTTTGCCACACAATAATCACAATAGTAAACATACAGAACAGAGACATTAAAAGCTTTAAAGGAAAACCTCAAGTAACACATAAAGACAGACCGATAAGAATTACACCTGACTTCTTAATGGAGATTCTAAAAGCCATATAAGGTCTACGAAACATGTAATACAGGCAGTAAGAAACCTCAGGTGCAGCCCAGATTACTATAGCCAGAATATTTTCAATCTCCATAAATGGAGAAAATAAGATATTCCATGATAAAGTGAAATTTAAACAATATCTATGACCAACTTGAGTTCTACAGAAGGTACTAGAAGGAAAAATCCATCCCAAGAAAGCAAACGACACACATGAATACACAGAAAACAAATAATCTCAAATAAGCACAGCCAAAAGGGAAACACACACACAAACACATGCAATCTTATATACATCATACCACCACCACCAATAACCACAAAACCAAATAACTGGAATCAATAATCATTATTCCTCATATCTCTCAATATCAATGGCCTCAATTCCCCCAATGGAAAGACACAGATTAATGGTATTGACCAAAAACAATATCCATCCTTCCACCACGTACAAGAAGGTATATCAATATGAAGGACAGATATTACCTTAAGGCAAAGGTGGGGAAAAACATATTTCAAGCAAACGGAACTAAAAAGAAAGCTGGTGTAGCCATTTTATCGACTTCAAACTGTAAGGACATAGAAAATTTTAAGAAGCTTTGCTTGATCAGGAGCTGGTTAAGGCATTGAGTTCAAGAAACTTTGTAACACCAAAACCTAGTTGAAAACAGGAACCTCTGGAAAAATGTTCCTGGTGTTCTGTTGACACTGAGACAGGAGCAGAAGGAGAGGAGAGACATGCACAGAAGCAGAAGTAGCCACTTAAAGGAGGAAGGGGGGCATGCAGAAGTAGCCCACCCCTTTGTTTAGCAAGATCAACCCCCTTGACCCAAAACAAACCTGGCTTGTGGTTTTTGCCTATATGTGTCAACCCCAAATGAGGAACGGGAGCTCTCCCTACTGTGCTGTGTCGTCTGTAGTGGACAGCTCCCAGCCTGGCTGGAAAGAATAAACCTTGCTTTTGCATTCTGGACTTGACTGGATTCCGGAGGTGTCTCTCTGGGAGTCTCAACTTGGGCACAACAAAACAAAAATTAATCAAAAGAGAACACTCCATATTCATCTATGGAAAACTCCACCAATATGACATTTAGATTCTTAATATCTATGCCCCAAACACAAGGCCTCCCACTTTTGTAAAAGAAGCACTTCTAAAGGTTAAATCACAAATTGATTCTCACACAGCGATTGATAGTAGTAGACTTTAATACACCACTCACCAATGAATAAGTCATCCAGACAAAAACTAAACAGGGAAATATTAGAGCTAATGGACTTTATAAACCAAATGAACCTAAGAGAAGCTAGCACAAATGACAGCTCCAGAGACCTTCTCTGAACACCCCACACCAACCAGGGCATGGCTGTGCCTTCCTTACAACTCCCTATAGCAGAGGCAGAGGAGAATCCTGGAAAGAGCCTGCAAGCTACCTGCCACTAGTACTCCTGATTGCTAAGCCTTCCCAGAGTCCCTCATTGGCTAGGGTCACCCAGCTGGGCCTCAGAATATTACCAGCTCCCCTACTGGGTGATCAGAGATCAAATCACTTAGATAGCAGTCTTTCCAGCTCGGCCTTCCAGCCCAGTGGACAGGGCCCTAGTCTAGAAAGCATTTTAGTAGACATTCTTACACTCTCCTAGAGCACATTCTGTTCCTCATCCAAAGCACATGGTCCTTTGTGTGCACAGTCCATTGCACAATCAGTGTGCAGTGCAGCCGACCCATTGCCTGGTAGTGGGGTAACCCTGCAGCCAAAGCATAGGTCATATGCACACAGTGGCTGTTGTTACTGTGAAACTGTTGTTACTATGTAACTGTTATTAAAGAAAAACAGGCCATGTATTAGAAAATAATGAGGTCTCATGGTAGAACTTAGGGACAGGAAAGAGAAAGTGAATATGATGTAGCTATAATCCCAAAAACTTATTTTGAGAAGTTGAAACAGGCTTTCTGGCCATGTCCTCCAGAGACTAAGGATTTGTATTAGAGCACATCAAAGATTTCCCAAACCTTTTATTTCAGGGTGTATATCTAAAACCAGGAAAATAACAGTTCTGGTAGGCAGGACCACACATTTTACTCAGATCTATTTTGATTAAACTACAACTATAGCAATTTGGTTTCATGATAAGGTCAGTCCTCTATCCAGATTCTTTTTTTTTCTTTTTTTTTTTGGTCTTTCGAGACAGGGTTTTTCTGTAGCTTTGGTGCCTGTCCCGGAACTAGCTCTTGTAGACCAGGCTGGCCTTGAACTCCCAGAGATCCGCCTGCCTCTGCCTCCCAAGTGCTGGGATTAAAGGCAGGCGCCACCACCGCCTGGCTCAGATTCTTGATTGCCCTGGTCTGTGGACCCCAAGAAATGGCAAGACATGTATGGAGCATCTAAAATTGATTACCTAGTTCCACATCTCAATCTCAACTACTGTTGAAATAGGAAAGCTCTCACCCATTGGTCCTGCCTCTCCCTTTCTGTACTGTGACTCTACCAGCTTCAGGCTTGGTCTATGAACTTAATTCTTGCACAGATCCCTCTTCATTTTTAAGTCCCCACTAAAAGTCCGAGAGATTGAAGGTCACTCGTTAACTGGTCTGTTTTTTTCTTCTCACCGACCAGTCAAGGCCCAGCCCTGAAGGAGTTGCAGGATTATCTAACCAGCACCGGGCAGCAGAGGCAGGATTAGGTGTTCAAAGCAATTCTCAATATTTGCATGAGGCAAACCTCAATTACATAGCATAAGGCAGTGATGTTGCAAGCACATAGTCTCCCATGCCAGGATGGCAGAGCCTCTCCCTCCCCTGGGAATCCACACTCAACAAAGCTCAAAGGGCAAGGGCCACTACCCAGGTGACCACAAGGACAAACAGAACCTCAGCCTGGCTCATCATCCATCCCTGTTCAAGCAGCTCTGACAACTCAGCCAATCTTCTCTTTCTGGTCTGGGGACAGTGGTTCCTACACTCATCAAGGCATAACTTGTGGTCCTTACATCAGAATAAGAGGAGACTCCAGGAGAGAACCTGTAAGCTACCTCTTCCCGGTGCTCCTAGTTACCAAGCATTACCAGAGTCCCTCATTAGCTAGGACCACCCAGCTGGACTTCAGGACATTATCCGCTAATGAGTGAGCAGAGAGCAAAACCCCTCCCAGGTTTGCCCTTCCACACTATGGGTGCATAAGAGCCTAATGTGAGAAATTTGTAGTTGAGTAAAACCCTCCATTCTCCCAGAGCACTTCCTGTTCCTCCTCCAATGCACAGGGTTCTAGGTGAACACATTCCATTATACACTCAATGTCCAGTGTAGCAAACCCTTTACTTCATAGCTGGGAGGTCCTGCAACCAAAGATAGGTCACATTCAAACAGTAACTGTTGATAAAAAAGAGGCCATGGATTAGACCACAATGCAAGGTCTATGGGAGGGCTTGGAGGCAGGAAAGAGATAGTGGAAATAATGTAATAATAATTCCCAAAATTTCTATTAAAAAGTTAAAACAGGCTTGATGGCCAAGCGCTCCAGAGATGAAGAATTGTTTTAGAGCACACCAAGTACTACTTACACCATTTTTTCTTGGCGTATACATCTTAAACCTGGAAAACACAGTCATATCAGGCAGGCCCATACCATTTTATCCAGTCCTTCTATTTTGCTTGAATTACTGTAACTACAGTAATTTGGTTTAAAGATTAGTTCAGTTTTTACATATATTCTTGAATGTCTGGTCTGTGGACCCAAGAGATGGCCAGTCAGAATATATATTGATCACCTAAAATTGATTACCTCACTACTAATTGCTAATGTCAACTACATTAGCGTTCGCCCTCCTTCCTGCCCCTCCCCTTCTCTGCTGTAACTACACCTGCTTTACCGTTGTCAGTGGACTCAGTTCTTACACAGGCCCCACCTCACTTGTAAATTCACAATAAAATCTAGAGAATTTAGAGGATACTCATTCATTGGTCTCTATTTCCTTCCCACAGACCCAGCCTGGAAGGAGTTACAGGACTGTCTTCCCAGAACTAGTCAGAAGAGACAGGATTAGATGTTCAAAGCAATTCTCAATTACATAGTGTGAGGCAAGCCTGAGCTACAGGAGACATTGATATAGATCAGTGGTTCTCAACCTCCCTAATGCTGAGACCCTTAAATACAGCTCCTCATGATGTGGCTGCCCCCACTAAAAAAATATTTCACTGCTACTTCATAACTATATTTTTTGCTACTGCTATGAATTATAATATAAATATTTGTACTTTCCAATGATCTTAGGGGAGTCCTCTGACAGGGTTATTTGATTCCCTGAAGGGAGCCATGACCTCCAAGGCTGGGAACTCCTGCCCTAAACTGATATAAATAAATATATAAATAAATAAACAGCACTTAAGAAAAAAAATGGAACAAAATTCTTAAACTGGGAAACACTGAAAAGTAAAAACAAAAACGCAGTAATGCATTTAAAGAAAATAAATGTTAAAAATGATACCAATAATTAAAGTTTTAAGATAATAAAAATAGGAAGAACACTTATCTATACTGACTTTGAAATGGAATAGGTACTTCCCTGATAGAGAGAATGCCATTAATAAGAGACTGTGTGACTTTGTCTCATTTAAAATGCTATTCACTGAGTGCCATAAGCGAATGCATGAAGTTACAGCCAAACGCCTGTTTCCCCAACCTCTCAGCTGACTTAACTGTGCCAACCAGGATTGCACACATCTGCATAGGAGAGCTCGCTAATTGAAAACTGAATACTTAGTAGTTCAAGCTATCCTTGCTAAACTGTATACCCATCAATTCTGTCATCTTCATTCACATAGAAGGAATTAATACAAGCGGGGAAATTACATAGAAAGTCATTTCTTCTCTGTAATGGAGACCCCTGAAGTGCACCACCTTCAAATTCAGTCTGTGATCTAGCTATTGTCTGGTCTGTTTCCCCTGCAATGCGCACAGCACACTGTTCCTCCTCTTCTGGTCTGAAGGGAAAAGCCACGCTCCACACAGAAACCCTTTCCCTGTTCTGCAATGGCAGTCCACTATGTGACTCAAACTGGTCATTTTGGAGCTCTGTGGTGCGGCAGACCTGTTATCCAAGGTTTAGAGTGTTTAGTCAGCAGGAGAACAAGAGCAATGCCTTGTGGGTCTACAGACAGGGTTCAAGTAATCTCAATCAAAATAGCAGATCTTGACTCAAAATTGCTTTTCAAAAAGGCTGGAGATGCCATGTTCTAGAATTAACCTACCTTTCCGGCACACCGGGACTTAGTGCAGGTTGGGACCCTGCAATGGTCACCTGAGCAGCATTTAGAGGCAGGTTTTTTTTTTTTTCTGCTGGTTGAAAATGAGGGTGAGGGTTGTCTCCTTTATTATGGGAATGTAGCTGGCTAATCCTGGGGGACAAACACTTGCATCTCATCATGCTAATCTCTAACAAATATGATTAGCATACCACTTACCTTTGTGGTATTTGGGATGCAGCTCTCCCTTACCTAAATTCTACTTTATGACTTAACGTTTCCTCAGAACTGGTGAGTCCTTTATTACCACCAATTCTACTCTTCCACATCACAGTTTAGCAGTGGAGTGCTACTCTACATAGGAGATACTGTTTTCAAGCTTCATAGAATTACCACCTAAACCTAAATGTTAAATCTTAAAAGTGCCGAACTTCTGGAAGATACTAAAGGGCCCAGGGCTGAGTTTCGCAAATGTGTTCCACTGCGGCAACACAAGCCCTAAGGACGCCGGCATTTGACAGTGACGTCAACAACAAGGATCTCTCAAAACGCAGTCCCGTTCCCGATGCTCTGCGTAGATGCAGCCAACGAAGTGAAGTTCCTCGAAGGCTGCCAGCCAACTCCGGGAATTGCAAAGACCATACAGGATTTGCAGGAGCACGCAGACCATGCTGAAGTATGCAGGACCAGCAGGAACACGCTGGACCATCCTGGCTCCCATCCGGCCAGGGGTGCACGCACCACACTGACACCCTAGGCTCAACTAGTCGCTCCTCCCAGTCTGGGGATAGCAGCCTGAAACTCACCGTGTCGTGGTTTTCCAGCTTGCCCATGCGCTCTGCTCAGCTCCCAGCCACAGCACTCACAGCACAGGACAAAACCACTGGCGCCAGCTTCTCTTCAAAGCCAAGCCTGAAGCTGGCGGCCGGAAGGACCCTCACAACTTCTGACTGGCAGGTCACCTGGAGGGTCTGATTGGCTAGTGAAACCTGAGTGACAAGAGCACCTGCCATAGGGCTCTACTGTGCTTAGAGACACAGCACACCGGTTCCTGACCCTGCCTTCCACCCCAAAGACCTTTTCTAGATCAGCAGAGATAGGCATTTCAATAGCATCTGCCCCAGGCTCCAGTAGCAGAATCTGCTAACTTCCTGCACTCCATAGGCACGCCCATCTTCCTCCAGGACATAATGTGGCTAGGTAGCTTGTCAGTCCACTACATATGTGGGGTGGCGTCATTCCCTGACACACTAGTAGAAGGGTACGCAGAACGCTGACAACTAAGGACGCAAAAGGAGAGGTTTGTTAAGTGGCTTCACACTGAGGTCAGGTGAACTGAAGGTCACAGGGACTTCAGACAACCAGGAAAGAAAAGCAGGAACTAGATCACTAACGAGATAATAGGTCTTTCTGTCACCAGAGAGCTGGATGATGGCTCCATTGTTTTAGGAGTTTTATTCCTGAAATTCAGAGCAAACTGTTGGCAAATCAATAATACAGAGGAGTGTTCATAAAAAGTACAATACTTAGAGACTAATGGAGCTAGGAAGAATGAGTTTATGATCGCTATCATTAGCCAGCTCATAGTCCTTAAAGGGCAATGTAGAGCCCAGGGAAGCTTGGTTCCCACTGCCCCTTGGCTCTACTCCTGCCATGCCAAGATAGAGACCTGCGTTTTCAGTTTACCCTAAAACAACGCCTGACTCCAGGAAAAACCACAAACTGGGACAACCCAGGCACCACTTTGGAACAGATCAATCAGCATCCAAGAGGAAAGTACTGAACATTCCAACCCTTGTAGGTGGGATTACCATCCCCTTTCACCAAGACACCCTTAGACAAATGTCAGCCAATCAGGGGTCCTGAACCTTAGACATCCCTCAACCCAACCTCTGCTATGATAAAAAAAAAAAAAAACCCACCCCAACTGAGCTGGAGGCTCTCTGATTGTGTCAATGCACTGGACACACCAGAGGGTTCAATTTTGAACTTGATTAAAGGCTCTTTGCTTTTACATATGGGATTCGGTCTCCTTGTTGGTTTTGGGGTGGTGGTGAGGGGAACTCTGTGATCTGGGCATAATACAGAGGTAAAAAAGAGAAACACAACAGCATTATTCAAGTTCTCTACCTGAACAGGACTGGTAGAATGAATCTGTCCATGCATGTAGAGAGTTGATTTATTAGAATGTCTTACAAGCTGTGGTCTAGGTAGTCCAACAATGGCCACCTACCAAAAGAAACATGAGGAGTCCAGTAGTTACTCAGTTCCACGAGGCCAGATATCTCAGCTGGTCTTCAGTATACATCAACATTCCAAGGAAACAGGCTCAAATGCTGGCAAAGGTAGCCAGAGTTAGGGCGAGCAGGTAAAGACAGAAAGAGAGCTTTCTCCTTCAATATCCTTTATATATGTAAGCTGCCACCAGAAGGTGCAATCCAGGATAAAGGTGGAGCTTATTCTTTATTTGATTTTGTTGTTGTTGTTTTTGAGACAGGGTTTATCTATGTAGCGCTGGAACTCATTCGGTAAGCCAGGCTGGTTTCAAACTCGAAAATCTGGCTGCTTCTGCCTCCTGAGTGCTGGGGTTAGAAGTGTGCACAGCCACCAAGCAACTGAAGTGGATAGCACCTCAAATGATCCAGATTAAAGATGGGTCTTTAATTTCAAAGTCTTTTTTTTAATTCCAGAGGCAGTCAGTTTGACTACCAAGAGTAGCCGTCACAACAACTAAGATAGAAGAAATGAGAAAAATTTCTTACTTGCCAGAGGCAGGGAAAACATGAGAGGTTTTTTTTTTCCAAAACATTTATTTTCCAAAACAGAGGAAGCATGGGGATTTTACTTAGGCAGTCTGAACATATTCCTGTAGAGTTCTACCTATTCCTAAGCAGGCTCAGTTAACAAATCCATTTCTGAACATGATCACAATGTAAAAGCAGAGATATTTAGGGGCGTTCTTACTTCAAAGTCATGCAAAATATATAAATTTTTAAAATGATGGAGAGAAATGCCTCTGGCATGTTCATCTTGTACCACATGGTCTTAGTTGAAAATCTGATAAATGACACCGTGAAAGATTGCTTTGGAGCCTATGTGACCTGTCAATCCTGATGTTCGATTGATGGGGAATATTATTTTAAGGTGTGTTTCTTTTGTTAATGTTGCATTTGTTTACTCTGTGAAGCTGAACTTCTTTGCGTGTCTAAAATACCTGATGAGCTAATAAAGAGCTGAACAGCCAATAGCAAGGCAGGAGCAAAGATAAGTGGGGCTGGCAGGCAGAGTATAAATAGGAGAAACAAGGAAGAAAAGGAGCAAGAGAACAAAGAGAGGAGGACATCAGGGGCCAGCCACCCAGATACAGAGCAAGCCATGGAGAAAGAAGTAAAAAAAGGTGTATAGAAAGAGAGAAAGATAAAAGCCCAGAGGCAAAAGGTAAGCAGGAGAATTTAAGAAAAGCTGGCAAGAAACAAGTCAAGCTAAGGCCAGGCATTCATAATTAAGAATAAGCCTCTGTGTGTGATTTATTTGGGAGCTGAGTGGTGGTCCCCCAAAGCCAAAAGAGTAAAACATCACACAACATTCAATCTAAAAGATAACTGTACCAATGCCACAATTCTCATAGATACAAAAGATAAAGAACACAACTACAGAAAATGTCAGGGAAGGTCACTTCACAGCACTGTATACTCTGCTCTTAGATGAACGGTTATGATGAGCTCTGTTAACCTCAGAACAAAGCTGTCTGGCTCAGTGGAAGGCCAGAGCTGCTTCCATTCAAGACCAGAACGAGTTCGTTTTAACTAGCCCTGGCTGCTCTCTGTCTCAGGGCTCTGACATCATTGTAGAGAATTCCATGCTTTCCTTTTTCTAACTTTTTTTAAAATTTGGTTATATGGGTGTTTTGCCTGCACGTGTCTGTGCACAGCACTTAGAGAGAAGCCAGAAGAGGGCAGGAGATGCCTGGGACTGGAGTCACAGCAAATGGTTAGCTGCCATGTGGGTTCTGGACATGGAACCTGGCTCCTCTGTAACAACACCCAGTGCTTTTAATTACTGAGCATCTCTCTAGTCCCTCTTTTTATTTAAAATTTATTTCCATAAATTGATAATTTAAAGATATTACATCACTTTTCCCTTCTTATCTCTTCTTTTGCTCACTTTCCAAATCCCTTCCATCTTCTTCCTTGTTAAGTATGGGTGAATAAGTATGCTGAAATATATGAATACAACTTGCTGCATCCATTTCTGTTGGTTGTACATATATGGATAATTGGTTGGCCATGTTGTATTGAATAGACAGTTAGGAATCTCATCCCTGCCTGAGGCTTACTCTCTCAAATGGAGGAGAGTTCTATTTTTTAATCAGTATGTGGTATCTGGCCGTGACTAGGATACCTTGGACAGGAAACATAATCAAGAATAGAAAACTTAGGATGGAAAATACCTTGCCAGTTAAGATCACAGAAGCTTCGGTCAGAGCATGCGGGTTTGATTCCTAGTACATGTAAAAATTCACTGTCTCTGACTCTGGCATCAAGAGTTCTGACACCATATCCTGTCCTTCATGGCCATAAGACAAAGAGGAGACAGACCATAAAAAAACTACTTTCAAACTATGTATGGAAGTGCATTCTTTAAGTATCAGTATGTGGACACTGAGGTAGGAGAACCACTGTGAGTTTTAAAGCCTGTGCTACATAGTCTACATAAGATACTCACACACACACACACCCCTCCCCCACCCACACACCCCAGAAAAGAACAAAACTTAATAACTTACAAGAATAGAAGCATTGGAGAATTGGGACAATACAATGCCTATTAAAGTCATTTCAAGTGTCTTCCACTGGTTGTCATAGAACCATTTTCAAAAATAAATATGGCCAATCATGTGAACACATGCTATTAATCCCAGCCCCTGGAAGAAACTGAACATTTAACAGCAGGCCCCCGACCTTACCATGAGACCTGAACTGCCCATCATGAACTGGGTGTTAATGTACCCACCAAGTCATGTGATGTTATCTCGCTTGTACAAATAAAGCTTGCCCGAAGATCAGAGGGCAGACGTAGCCACCTAGCTAACCATAAACATCTGGAGGTCTGTACAGACAGACAGAAAGTGGTATAGCTGGGTGGAGAGACGAAGTCATAAGGCAGGAGGAGGTAGGAGCTTGGCCTCTTTTCAGCTGGGAAGTTGAGTAGGTTAGGTGGCTGTGGTTTTGCTCCTTTGTCTCTCTGATCTCTCAACATTTTCCTCTATATCTGACTTGGGTTTTTATTATTAAGACCTGTTAGAATTAATGCTGCAACTCGGGCCAGGTTTCCTGATGCTTCTGTACATCATGGAGGCACCACGCAGAAGTGGAAAGCTATAGCTTTTCAACTCCATTCTGGGACAACTCTGACGGATGCTTGTGTGTATGATATTTTGTTTGTGTTCTGACAAACACAGTTTGCCTGGAGATCAGAGGGCAGAGGTAAATCATTAGTTAACCATAGAGGCCAGGCAGTGGTGGCACACACCTTTAATCCCAGCACTTGGGAGGAGGAAGCAGAAAGATCAGGAGTTCAAGGCCACCCTGAGCTACACATGATTGAATCAGTCTAAAAGAGAAACAGAGCCAGGAGGAGGTGGTTTAACCCTTTAATTCCAGCACTAAAGAGATGGAGACAGGAATAGACGGCAGATGGAAACAGAATCTCAGCTGCCCATTCAGTCTGATTGTTTTTACAGACAGGATCTCCCCCATTCAGTCTGAGATTTCACAGAGGTAAGAAGTCTCTGGTGGATGGCTGCTCTGCTTCTCTGATCATTCAGCTTTCACGCTGGATATCTGACTCCAGTTTTTTATTGATTAAGACTAATTAGGATCACACTTCATACTGGTGAAGGGAAATCTTCACAGTGGGCAGAAGTTTGGGCAGTACACGTGGCCATACAGTTTGTTTGGAAGGAGAAATAGCCAATTGTGCAACTACCTGCTTGTTAGTCAGCTGCAGCCAATGGACTGACTGCATGGGCTGGGACTTGGAAAGAGCATGATTGGAAAACTGGTGAGAAAGACATCGTGGAGAAATCTCTCCAAATAGGCAAAGGATGTGAAGATACTTGCATCCCATACAAATGTTCACCCAAAGATGACTTCAGCTGAGGAGTTCAAAAATCAAATAATTAGGATGACCTTTCTGTGGCTAGCCAGCCTCTTTTCTTAGCCATTCACGTCATTACCCAATGGGCCCATGAAAAAGTAGCCATGGTGGCAGAGATGGTATCATTGCCCAATGGGCCCATGAACTAAGTGGCCATGGTGGCAGAGATGGTGTCTATGCACGGACTCAACAACAGGAACTTCCACTCACCGTGGCTGATCTGGCTACTGCTGTTTCTGAGTGCCAGATCAGCCAAGAACAGAGAACAACACTGAACCCCGATATGGCACCATTCTCCAGGGTGTCCAGTCAGCAACCTAGTAACGGTTGAATACATTGGGCCACTTTCTCCATGGAAAAGACAACTCTTTGTCCTTCTGGGAATAGATACTTATTCTGGTTATGATTTACTTTTCCTACATGCAATGCTTCTGCCAAAACCACTATCAATGAATTTACAGAATGTCTTATATTTTACACAGGATTGTAATACATGATATTTTACAGTGTTGTAATATATGATATTTTACAGTGTTGTAATAATGATATGTTACACAGTGTTGTGATACTGATATTTTACACAGTGTCATAATACATGATATTTTACAGTATTGTAATACATGATAATTTACAGTTATAATACATCATATTTTACACAGTGTTGTCATACATGATATTTTACACAGTATTGTAATACATGATATTTTACAGTGTTGTAATACATGATATTTCACAGTGTTGTAATAACGATATGTTATACAGTGTTGTAATACATGATATATTACACAGTGTTGTAATACATGATATTTTACAGTGTTGTAATACATGATATATTACACAGTGTTGTAATACATGATATTTTACAGTGTTGTAATACATGATATATTACACAGCATTGTAATACATGATATTTTACAGTGTTGTAATAACGATATGTTATACAGTGTTGTAATACATGATATATTACACAGTGTTGTAATACATGATATTTTACAGTGTTGTAATACATGATATATTATGCAGTATTGTAATACATGATATTTTACAGTGTTGTAATACATGATATATTACGCAGTATTGTAATACATGATATTTCACAGTGTTGTAATACATGATATTTTACAGTGTTGTAATAACGATATGTTATACAGTGTTGTAATACATGATATATTACACAGTGTTGTAATACATGATATTTTACAGTGTTGTAATACATGATATTTTACAGTGTTGTAATACATGATATTTTACAGTGTTGTAATACATGATATTTCACAGTGTTGTAATAACGATATGTTATACAGTGTTGTAATACATGATATATTTCACAGTGTTGTAATAACGATATGTTATACAGTGTTGTAATACATGATATATTACACAGTGTTGTAATACATGATATTTTACAGTGTTGTAATACATGATATATTACACAGCATTGTAATACATGATATTTTACAGTGTTGTAATACATGATATATTACACAGCATTGTAATACATGATATTTTACAGTGTTGTAATACATGATATATTACACAGCATTGTAATACATGATATTTTACAGTGTTGTAATAACGATATGTTATACAGTGTTGTAATACATGATATATTACACAGTGTTGTAATACATGATATTTTACAGTGTTGTAATACATGATATATTACACAGCATTGTAATACATGATATTTTACAGTGTTGTAATACATGATATATTACACAGCATTGTAATACATGATATTTTACAGTGTTGTAATACATGATATATTACACAGCATTGTAATACATGATATTTTACAGTGTTGTAATACATGATATATTACACAGCATTGTAATACATGATATTTTACAGTGTTGTAATAACGATATGTTATACAGTGTTGTAATACATGATATATTACACAGTGTTGTAATACATGATATTTTACAGTGTTGTAATACATGATATTTTACAGTGTTGTAATACATGATATTTTACAGTGTCACTTCTGTGCTGGGAACTCACTTCACAGCCAGAGAAGTACAGAAGTGGAGCCCTAATCATGGAATCAACTGGTCTTACCATGTTCCACAGCATCCTGAAAAAGCTGTCCTGAGATAAAGATGGAATGAGCCTTGGTGTTGAGGAAATTCATTCAACCAACAGCCTTTTAGATACCAGCCCATGAGGGCCTGGTCAGAGGTACTATAAGTACAGACAGGAAGCTTGCCACTCTTTTTCCTTTCGTTTGGTTTGAGATCACAGTTCAGTTAGCAACCCTAGCGTCCACAGAGCAGAGGAACACAGTGGCTTTCTGTTGTGAGTGATCTCAAATAAATATTTGTTATATTTTATTACAGGCTCATGTGGACCTCATTTAATTATGCAACATTTTGGCACCCAATGTTCACATGGACTGAGCCCCGCCCTCATATGCCCTCCACTGTACTCTTCTCTTTTTTTTTTTTTTTTTTTTTTGGTTTTTCGAGACAGGGTATCTCTGTGGCTTTGGAGCCTGTCCTGGAACTAGCTCTGTAGACCAGGCTGGTCTCGAACTCACAGAGATCCGCCTGCCTCTGCCTCCCGAGTGCTGGGATTAAAGGCGTGCGCCACCACCACCCGGCCTGTACTCTTCTCTTTAAAAAAAAAATCCAGCCAGGCAGTGGTGATGCATGCCTTTAATTCTAGCACTTGGGAGGCAGAAACAGGAGGATTTCTGTGAGTTTGAGGCCAGTTCCAGGATAGGATGGGTTGAAGGCATAGGACAAGAAGGACAAAGAGGAAGGCTGAAGTCATATGTGGCTAATATACCAATGAATCTATGGGATCAAGATCAGTTGCAGCAATGGAATACATAAATTAAAATTCCTGAACTTTCAGAAACTGACCATAAACCAACTCATGTTTCTGGGAAGGACATTATAAGGTACTTTATTTTAAAAAACAGTCACAAATGATTCAGGCTGTAACAAAACACACACACACACCAACAACTGGCAAACTCTCAATGGTATCAATAGCCCTACTTTTAAAATGATTAACTACAAAACCTATATAGGTTAAACAATGGCCTTAAACAATAGAGAAACTACAGGAGCAACTAAAAGCTATTTAATATTGAAGAATCGATTAACCTTTAGAATTTTCATATATTTGTTGTTAAAAAGAAATCTGGAAAATGGACAATGATAATGGATCTAAGAGCTGTTAGTAAGATGACTCAACCAATGGGCTCTTTATAATACATTCCTTTGCCTTCTCTACTTCCTAAAAAATGACCTCTTATAGTTATTAATTTAAAAGACAGTTTCTTTACTATACCATTACAAGAAAAAGACAGAGAAAAATTTGCCTTCACAGCGCTGACTGATTCAGTATTCACACATTTGATAGAAGTTATGGCCATCATGGGTATACTTGCATAAATAAAAGCAGACAATGTTTCAACATATGTCTAAAAAATGAAACAGTTTTTTTGCTTAGTATAATATAAAGCATATGACAGATATACCCCACAATCCTACAGGGCAGGCATTTATAGAGAGATCAAATTGAACTCTAAATTATATGTTAAATAGACTGAAGCTAATTATAAATACCCCCATATAGATTGCATAATGCTTTATTAACCTTAAGTTTTTAAATGCTAATGAGAAAGAAACAACAGCTGCAGAGAGACATTGGAAAATAAAAAAAAAACTTTTAAATTAAATCAGACAGTATACTTCATAATGGGGTTGAAGACTAGATAGTCATAGCTACTTTCCTCTCATATCTTAGCTAAGATATTTTAGTATAAGACTTAGACCCAGGATAGGACAGCTATTGAAATAATCTTGTTATTTGCTAATCACCTTAAACTGGACATTTAGCATGTGTTTCTTATTGGTTTTGTTCATGTTGGTGGTAGTTCTATTTTTGTGTATACTTTTGCTTTTGCTTATTCCTGGACAATACTTGATATTTGTTCTCATTGTACATAGTTTTGTTTTAGGTTTAGAACCCTCTTATTTAAACAAAATGGAGAGGTATTGTGGGAATTCATTCGGCCAATAGTTTTTTAAATACCAGCCAGTTAGGGCATGGTCTGAGGTACTACAAGCACAGACAGGAAGTGTGCTCACCCCTCTTTTTCCTTTTGCTGGTTGGTGCTCAGGGTTTTGTTCACAACTCCAGCACCCACAAAGCAGAGGAACACAGCAGCTTTTTATTGTGAGTGATCCCAAATAAATATTTGTTATCTTATATTACATGCTCTGTGGACCTCACTTAATTGTGCAATACTTTTGTCTTTTGAAGACATACTTACAGCACCAATTAGATTGCAGCATCTTGAAAGCTGGGACAAGGTTCTCCAGAAGGTAGTATATGCTCTGACAGCATCCAGTGTAGGGCAGGTTTTCCCCTAAAGCCAGAATCCATGGGTCTAGGAATTAAGTGTTGGAAAAGAGGTAGTTCCACTACTATCACCAATAGTTACCAACTAGGAAAGATTTTGCTTCATTTTTCTGCTACTCAACGTTCTGCTGGCCTAAAAGTTTTTATTACAGATGGAGGAGGGCTCCTGGCAGGAGCCACAACTAACATTCCATTAACCTAGAAACTGAGCTTTCCCCTGGACTTCAAATGCCCTTAAACCAACAGACTAAGAAAATAATGCCATTAGGAGGGGTGATATATTCAGATTACCATGGGAAAATTGGATTGCCTCTCCACAATGGAGATAAGAAGGATTATGTCTGGAATTCAGAAGACTGTAGCATGAATTCTAATTGGTCTTAATAATAAAATCTTGGAGTTAGCTATCAGGGAGTAAAAGCTGAAGGAGCTGAGAAGCAGAGCAGTCAACCACTACAGAGTTCATACCTCTACCTGTGCTCAGACCAAATGGGTGATCCTGTCCTCGGACTACCTCCTCAGACTTCATCCTCAGGCTAACTGCTTCAGACTGCACTGCTCCTCTGACTGCATTGAGCTCCTGTCTCCTCCTGCTTTATATTCCTCTTTTCACCCAGCCATATCACCCCTGTCTCCACCTCCCTAGTGCTGGGGTTAAAGGCATCTGATCCCAAGTGGTAGGATCATCTTTTTGTGAGCTCTGTTTCTCTTTTAGACTGGATCAATTTCCTGTATCCCAGGGTGGCCTTGAATTAACAGAGATCCATCTATCCCTTGAGTTCTGATATTAATGGTGTATGCCAGCATTACCTGGCATCTACTGGCTTAACTCTGCACTCTGATCTTCAGGCAAGCTTTATTTGTTAAAACACAAACAAAATAACACTACAAGAGATCCTTTAGGGCATCTCTTGGTGCTACTATGCCCTGTGATTAAAGTTAATGAGGAACTACAATAGTCTAATCCAGGAAGGATGACAAAGAGCAAAGATCCATGAGGATCACTTTTCCAGGAAAGACCTAAGACCTGATGGAGTGCTTTCAGAGGTAGAAATACAAAATGGGTAGTAGAGGAAGGTAGTTCTAAATACCCATCTTAGGCCACATGATCAGTTGTAGAAATGAGGATTATATCTGGCATGAGTGATTCTATTATATTTTGTTAATAATGTATTTGTACAGATATTTGTATGTTATTTATATTTCTTTATCATATATTGCAATATCAATTAAGAAAATATCAGTGATTATCATATGTAAGTTTGAGATACTAGAAAAATGTCCCTCAAGGGACATTGCCACTATTCTAGATATACAATGCATTCGTGATTGTATATAGGATAGTTATGCTATGTTTAGGCATAATTATGACCTGGCTATTGTTCTTTATTTAGACATCAGTCATGACATAAGGTGATACAATTGTATGTCAAGTAGACAAGCAGTGGATTGCAATGGCTATTCTTGGCTGTCAGCCTGGCTATATCTGGAATGAACTATATAATTCAGAAATGGAGGGCACAGTTGTGGTCTGAACCTTGAGGCAAGAAGACAATATGCCTTTGATACAGATCCTGCCTCTGGATGATACACACCTTTATTCCAGTCCTTTATGCTGGAAGGCACACTGTTAATCTGGGTCATACCTTCTGCTAGAAGGACAATGGAAGAAGGAAGGTTGTGTATTAGTTCTTTGCTTTCAACCTTATCTTGCACCACCATCAGATGTAAAGATGCAAGACCTTTTAACACATTTTCAGCAGTCCTTTGCAGATAGACTGTATCTGAATGTGCCAGAAGGAGATCATTCATGTCATGGATTAAGAGGACATCTTTGGGAATATTCTCCAAGACCTGTGAAACATGTAACTGACGTATTGTGGGGCTATTCTTCATTCCCTGGGGTAAAACAGCCCATTGACATCTCTTGGCTGGCTTATGTATATAAGGTTTACATACTGTAAAGGCAAAGAGGTCTTGATACTGTGGTGCCAGGAGAGTTTGAAAAAAATCCTTAGTATTTAAAACTAAAATATAATAAGATAAAGGGATAATACTAGGGTGGGAGAGGCCTGGTTTGAATGGACCCCATTTTTCCCATTTGATCACAAAGATCCTGCAGGAGGCAGTAGCATCCAGATCTCTTGAGAATAACAAATATGGGGAGTATTATGTTTACTTGTGATTGGTTCTATGTACCCCATCTGTAACTGTTCTGCAACTAATTTCTTTAGGATTGACAGCTTGGGTTCAATTATAGATCATGGTTCCACCTAGACATCTTGATTCAAGAACCACGTCAATGGAATTGGACTAGGAGACTTGATTGTGGTGGATTTCTGAGGGATAGTGATTCTTAGAATTGGGGTATGACTCATAGGTAGTGTCACAATTTGCTAAGCCTCTCTTTTCATGGACCTGAGGTCATCAAGGAAACGCTATCATCAGTAGTTAGGACAGTACCCATATCCTCCAGGATGTCTCTGCCCCAGAGGTTTCTCAGTAGCATAGAAATGGTAGGGTGAATGGCTCCCTTGTTGCCATCATGGTCTTTCCAATGGACGGAAAGGGGGGTAAGTTTTAAATCTTGTTGGCCCCCTACTCCACTGATGTGAGGGCCAGGTCTAAATTCCCAATTTAGAAATGTATTTCCACTAATTTTGTGATGCCCGCTCTCATGTCCACCAAGCCTCTGGCCAAAAAAAAAAAAAAAAAAAAAAAAAAAAAAAAAAAAAAAAAAAAAAAAGATAGACAGTCAGCGTTGGGGAGCATGAAAAAACGGGCAGTGTCCAAAAGACTTTTTGGTTACCAGAGCATTGTCTTACCAGCAGGGCTGAGGAGTGCTGTGCCTGGAGTTTAAAGGGTTAGGACTTTGGAAAGCTGTTATCTCTGCGATCCTTTGCCCAATGAAATCCCTTATTGCATCTGGGGCATCAGGTACTAGGTTTTGCCTGGGGCAGTCATGCCAAGATGGCCTGGTTTGCCACATCTGCAGTAAGATCTATCTACTTGGGGACCCTTGGGTGTGTCATTGGTGTGCCGCCTTCAGGGAAGGAATGAGGGCAGCAATGTGACCATTACTGGGGTCAAGATCTCTTGTGGTCAGTACCCACTGGTGAATGTCTTCACTGTGGACTGCTGTGACTCCTGTGTATTGCAGGTGGGGACATTAAGCCCTTCCCAAACCAACTGTTTGATTAACATTTACCTAGCTGGGCCTGGGTCTGCTCTCTGCTCCACTGCCTCATTGGCACATGTGAGAAAATCAGTAAAAAGTTCCCCTGGCTGTTGAATAAGATTAAGGATGTTAGCTGAAGGGTTCCGCAGGGTGCATGCCTTAAGAGCCCTGGAGGACAGGTCAGAAACTTCTTGGTTGGCTCATCTGTGCCTGATGAATGGGATGGACAAAGTGACCTCATCAGTGAGCATGGCAAGGGTCTCTAGAATATTAATTAATTAATTGTTTGTGCTTGAACTTCTACTTGATCATCATAAGACAATTTCCTGTTAAGAAAGGCAGCTAGCTCCAACATAGCTTTGAGCAGACTGTACCAGTCAATGTAAGTCTGCAGTTGCATTGCCCATTGAGTGTGAACCTGTTTCTCATGGTTTATAAGTGAAATCCTTTGTCCGCATTAGGAAGCAAATCTGAGCTGTGCACTGTGCCATGCCATAATCCCAATCGGTAAGGAGGGTGAGGCAGGAAAATTGGATGCTGAAAACTAGTCTGAGGTGGAGAATTTGAGGCCATCATAATTGAGAAGGTCTTCTCTTGCTGAGAGAGCAAGAGAAAGAGAGAGAAACTGAGAATATTTTTAAGTTTTAGTCATTATTTATTTTGAATTTTGAGTATGTGTTTCCTTGATAACTGTGTTTATGAGTGCAGCTCCTTATAGTGATATTTCATTTGTATTTTAATAAATAAAGCTTGCCTGGAGATCAGAGAGTAAAGCAGCCACCCTGGTCAGTCTTACAGACCAGGCAGTGGTGGCACACACCTTTAATTCCAGTAGTCACACTAATTTGCCATAGAATCCAGGCAGTATTGGTTCTACTTTAATCCAGCCCTAGAAAGAAATATAAGTCAGGGGGAGTCAGTTCACAGAGGTAGTCTCATTCTGAGATTCCTAGAGGTAGGATCACCATTTCAGACAGGGTAGAGGTAAGAGCCAGTGACTGGCTGTTTTGCTTTTCTGACCTTCAGGTTAACTTTAATTCATTAAAAATACCGATGAAATATCACTACAGTTCCTGAAAGAGGCCAGAAGAGGGCATAGAAACCAATAAGCTGAAGTCAGGCAGCATTGAGTCTGGAAATGAAACTCAAGTCCTTTAAGAGGAGTGCTCCTAAAACCACCAAACCATCAAAATAAACAATGGAAGAAAAAAAAAACCAAGCAGAAAACATTTGAAACTATTTATTCACCTGACGAAATGCATGCTAACAAATACCAGATAAAAATACAGGACCCCACAACCAGAATTTGTCTTTGTTCTTGTGATGGGGTCTCATAATCCATGCTAGCCTCAAGTTCATTTTTTGGCATCAGTCCTGGACCCTGAAAGAGACCAGTGGCCTATTTGTCAAAGAATCTACAACCATGGCAACCCCAGAACCCCAATAATGTAGTAAGCCTGACTGGACGCAAGCCTGCCCCTACCCCAAGGCCCATGGAAGCTAAAATACTGTCATTGACACACAAAACTTCCCCCATGGACCCCACCTCCCACTCCAAGACTCTTAGGTCTTTTGAAAGCCAGCTATTTGGTTTTAAGTGCCTCAAAACTCAGTCTCACTAAAGCTTGCTGGCTTTGCCTGGATAATGCCCACTCCCCATTATAAAGGGATTGCAATAACAGGGAACTATGCCGATTCCTCTGATATCCAGTGATGTAGGTGGCAACAGTTCGGCAAAGGTAGGCTCACCACATAATCTGAACAGGTAACAGACTCTGTATAGTCCAGCCCTCACCAAGTTACACCAATCTCTGCACTGAGTCTATGAGTCCAACAGGGAGAGGGTACCTAATTTCCCTGGATGATGCCTGGTGGGCTTGGAGCACTTGTATCTCCTGCGTGCATGCCCAAGTTTTGAACGACACACAGGATTTAGGTGTCCTGGTGCAATTACTCCCCCAAATAACTTACCACCCTCAAGAGGAGGTTTTCTACTAGCTAAGACCACCAAAACAAGCCAAGCTGGATGTTTTCATGGCTGTCTTAGTATCTTAGTATCCTCCCTCTGCCTGTGCCTGGTAAGGGCTATAGGCATGCAAACGTCAATTCTCATTCTTAAGGACCGGAACTCCAAAGCCTTAATTGTGGCTTTGGAGGCTGACATCACCATTTAGAAATGTCTGTCTCCTACCTAGAAGAGGCTCTCCTCTCTCTTCCTCGACAGAGGTAGTACTCCAAAACTTTTTACATCAAGGAGGATTTTGTCTATTTCTGGAAGTACAGTGTTGTTTCTATGCCAACCACTTGGATGTTATTGGAAACTCCATGGGAAAAGGACAAAATGATAGACAGCTAGAAAAGCGATAAAATGAGAGATGGAATGAGTCGCTCTTTAACTGGTCACTCTGGCTGACCACTCTGGTATCCACCTTGGCTGGTGCCTTAGTCCTTCTGCTGCTAGCTCTGCTCTGTGGACTTCGTTTAATCGATGCTGGGCCTGGGTCTCAGTTTAGTTTCACTTTCGGTTTCTGTACTTTATTAAAGCAGGAAGTGGAGCCCCAGCCAATGAGGTTCAGGATGACCTAATCCCCAGCCAATTAGGTTAAGGATGACCTAACCCCCTCCTCCCCA
Source organism: Microtus pennsylvanicus (assembly GCF_037038515.1). Lineage (NCBI taxonomy): Eukaryota > Metazoa > Chordata > Mammalia > Rodentia > Cricetidae > Microtus > Microtus pennsylvanicus. The sequence continues at coordinate 103,916,597 of NC_134586.1, read as the reverse complement.
CTCCTGGTTGCCTATACAATGAGCCTGTGAGCTCTGTTAGGGGTTGTAGCTGTTTTGTCATCTGGGTGGCAGACCCCAGAATTCTGGAATAAACAATGCATGTGGCTGTTTTTGTTTTATGGGCTACTCCGGAGACCCTAAGAATGTGGGATGGGGGCGCAGGGTGAGCTGTGTCACTGGAGTATAAACAGCAAGGTTCAAAGGAGCAATAGTTTGCCATGCACCATGTGATGCCATCAGGCCATTGGCCTGCACTGCCATGTCCACAGCCAGGCATAGTGGGCAGGGGGTGGAGATTAGGAAGAGCCTGCACACATATATGTACCTCGGGGAGGTCAAACCTCAGATTCCAGCTTTGTTTGATGGAATTCTGTGTCCTATCAGACCTTCTGGCTAGCCAGTCTGTGTAGCTGAGCCTGGATCCTGGGACAAGTGCCCCTCACCTCTCAGAGTGTGGTCTACAGAGGTATGCCTCTGAAAGACCACCCCTCAAGACACCTACAGGCGAAGAAAGGAGTGGAAGACCTGAAGCTGTCACCATATCATGTGAGACACTGGGTAAAAAAGCTGAGCATTGGCTGGAGTCCTCCTGCCCACCCCCAAACTCTAGCTCTCATTTTTGCTGAAGATGAGCAAGAACTGTCCTGGGAACCTAGGAAACCAACAACAGACACTGTTGATCAACAATGAAAATCATGGAAACTCAGCAAGTGGCCCTCCTGACTGCTTAGGCTAAGGAGCCTGGGCTTCTCTGCCACTGTGAGCCACTCCTTAGGGTGCCTCACACTTGGGTAGTGGTCCTGAGACTCCAGATACCTCATACACTTCCACATAGCAATCTGTGGATTTGGGGGAAGAACCGAACTCACTGCTCCCCATGGTGCCACTCAACCTGACATACCCTACTCACTCAGGGGCTATTTGCCATTCCCAAAGCTTCTGATGGCCACCATCATCACCCCACACGTATCCCACCCCGTGGCCAGGCACATTGAGTCAGTCCATACCTAGTAGTCTCCTCTCAAGTCTCTGCTCTGTGCTAGGAGGTTGGGAGGCAGCTATGGCCCCAATCACTATGCATAACACTAGCAAGCAAGCCAGGACTCCCATGGCTGGAGATGGCAGTGGCATCCTCATGCACCAGGTGTGGGCATATTACATCCCAATGCCTGGCTCCTGGGCTAGTGGGCGAGATCCACTCTGGAGTCCATGAGTTTACCTGAGCAAGCAATGGGGCGGGGGGGGGGACATAAGGCCTCAATTACCTGACCCAGGACACTAGGCCATCCCACTTGCTGGGGTCCCTCCTTCCTTCTTTTCCTTCCTGGCTGCAGAGCCTTCCTCCCCTGCAGCCCTCAAGTGTATTTTCCCTAAATTTTATTTTTTCTTTTGACTCCAACTGGTAAAATTAAGGGAAATTTAATTATGGTGTTTTGGAACCATTTACTCTTAAACCCTCTCAGCAGTTTTTCTAGGATGTCTGTGCTGCTAATTAAGCAGGCTTTGGGAGACTTCTCACTGAAATATTCATTGTGTTCTTTTTGCAAAGGCCTTGCCCCCTCCAAACCCACAATAATAAACAAGTTGTTACTCTACAGATTCCTGTAGAACTAGGAATCAAGACCCCAGGGCTCATCATCCCTTGCCACAGCAGAATCACACCCTCCAGGGTCTCTCTATTTCTCTGCAGATTTTCTCAGTCCACTGGTCCCTCTAGGCATCACCTATGGGCAGTCTTGCTCTGTCGCCCTCTGACAGTTGGCCCTTGAGCCCGTCATCCATGTGTGACCCTCCATCAAGTGCTGCAGAGTGAGACCACCAGACAAAACTTCCTTTAAGCTAAAAGATTGAAAAACAATACAAGTTTATTTATAGCAACATTGCCACAGAGTCTTCTTTGACGATCTGAGAGCTGCTACAAAAGGGAAAGGCTTGATGGAGTTTTTAAAGGCACAGACCTCAATGGTCTCAACTCTTGGGGTATTTTTGCTATGTGAGGCATTATCTTGTTTTTGTTTTGTTTTGCTTTGTTCTGTGCAAGTAGAGGTTAAGTGAGATTACTGAAGCAGAATGAGCATCTGGTTAATATTTTAGTGATGAGGAACCTCCTTCAGCCAATGACCTTGAAGAGGTTGAAGAGGCTGGACCAGGTTAGGGCATGGCCTTTTGGGTACCCAGAGAAATACTGCTGGCCTCCTCTCTCTCTCTCTCTCTCTCTCTCTCTCTCTCTCTCTCTCTCTCTCTCTCTCACTCTCTCTCTCTCTCTCTCTGGTTCCTGCGTTACACACCTGAGGATGGACTCTCGTTCCTGTTCCGTGAGTTTGTCCCTTATAATAAAGAAATATAATTACAATCTTTTGGAGTTAGCTTGGGATTCTTTGACTCACATCCTAACCCCCCTTTCCAGTAACATTTGAGGATAACAATTGCATAATATGTGGAACAAGAATTTTGAAAAATAAGACAGGTGGCTCTGAGAACAGTCTTCTTTTTAGATTGCTGTCAAGACTCAACCACTGATGGGAATGACTTCGGGTTGTAGCCCAGACATCCTGTGCTTCACAGTCCTTAGGCTGAGAATAAGGTCTTGCTGACTCCTAGGTTTTTCTCTTCTATACAGAACTTAGTTTGAAACTAAGTTTGAAATGGAGCTAGTTTTTAACCATTGCACAGGTATCCAGACCCCTGTCTCTGATTTCAGAGCAGCCAGCACGGTGTGTGTGTGTGTGTGTGTGTGTGTGTGTGTGTGTGTGTGTGTGTTGGGGAGCTCAGCACCTGCACACAGGGGACTGCAGACAACCTACAGCATAGACTGCTGATTTCCTACCCCTCCTACACATGGTTGGTTGGGAAATCTAGGTCTTGTATAGCATGGAGAATGTGAAGTCGGTAGTCTTGGTACCCCCTGAGAGAACCCTAACTAATCAGTAGTACTGAAGTTTCTAGTTGAGCTAAAGTTCTACACACTTGATGACTTAAGTACATGGAGGCTTAAGTGTACGGTGTTCTCAGCAATTAGGCCTTTCTCTCAGGTTATAAAGGTTGAATAACAGCATAAGTGATAGCCTGTGATATTTGAGGGCCGTACTGTGAGATTCCTTTAGCCAACGACTCAGCAAGATGTAACCCATTCCTAGTCATGGAAGTTTTATTTTATAATAAAGGATGTCTAGTTGGGCTAATGTCTCCCCCATCACATAATAATCCCAATAAAAAACTTTTATATATGTGTGTATTTCAGAAAGCTTCTACAGTTCCAGGCATCCATACAGCTTTTCAACCTCCCTGATTTAGGCAATATTCTATTGCTCTGAAAAGGCGCCATGACCATAATAACTCTTATAAAGGAAAGTGTTTAATTGGGGCTTGTTTACATTTTCCAAAGTTTGGTCTCCACTATCAGTACAGCAGGAAACATAGCAGCCTGCAGGCAGACATAATACTGCACGAGCTCATCAGAAGGAGCCGAGAGCTCTACATCCATATCAGTATACTGCAGGAAGAGAGAGTCACTGGGCCGGTCCATCCATATCAATCAGTATGCTGCAGGAAGAGAGAATCATTGGGCCTCTCTTGGGCTTCCTAAACCTCAAAATCAACTCCCAGTGACACACTTCCTCCAACAAGGCCACACCTACTCCAACAAAGCTATACCTCCTAATTCTTTCAAATACTGCCACTCCCTAGTGACTAAACATTCAAATATTTGAGCCTATGGGATCCATTTTTATTCAAACCACCACACCCCCATACACCGTCCTTTCCTCTGTCTTCCCACCTACCTCCCTATTGACTCCTTATGATCTAATTTACCCTTTATCCCTTTGAAACATTTTATTCAACTTCCTTTTCTTGGCTAAGCTGCCTCCCCACTGGCCCCTTAGTCATACCTGACCTGCTTCACTTTTCACAAATCTGCTACCTCTGTCTCTTTCTTTCTTTCTTTCTTTCTTTCTTTCTTTCTTTCTTTCTTTCTTTCTTCCTTTCTTTCTTTCTTTCTTTCTTTCTTTCTTTCTTTCTTTCTTTCTTTCTTCTTCTTTTTTTTGAGACAGAATCTCTTTATGTAGTCCTGGCTGACCCAGAACTCTCTATGTAGTCTAGACAGGCATCAAGCTTCTAAAGATCCACCTGACTTTTCTCTTAAATTCTGAGATTAAAAATGTGAGCCACTATGCCTGGCTTCTATGTCATTTTTAAATATTGTATTTGAGCTAGGCAGTGGTAACACACACTTTTAATCCCAGCACTTGGGAGTCAGAGACAGGTGGATCTCCATGCATTCAAGACCAGCCTGGTATAGAGAGTAAGTTTCAGGACAAGCTCTATAGCTACAAAGAAACCTAGTCTCGAAAAACAAAAACAACAAGAGAGATTTTGTCTAAATATGTGTGTACATATGTGAGGATAAACATGCTTGTGTATGGGCAGAGGCAAGCAGAGATATCATATCTCTTGGAACTGGAGTTCTGTGTATTTGGGGGACACTCAGCTTACTAAGTGTGTGCTGACTTCCATATTCTGGTCCTCAGATTGTGTAGCAAGCACTCAGCCTCTGAGCCATCTTTCTACCTCATGTGTCATCTGTCCTCTAGAGCCATCTCTAATTCATGTGAAACTCTGAGACCTATCTTAATAATGTTACCATGAATCTCGTCAATTTTACATACTCTCAAGTCTGTTATGCCTTGCCAAAAGACAATGGCTTTCTCACAGAATCCCTAAGCCACCAACACCACACTTCCGTGTCTGTCTTCTTCACTAGTCTGCAACAGGAGGAATGACAAGGTAGGACACAGGTCTTGGACAAAAGATAGGGAATAGGGAAGTACCCAAAGAGAAAGATGGCTGGCACACAGAGAAGCCTTGAACACTGAATGATACACATGGGGAGATCGCTAGGGAAGAGTTAGGAATCTGAGCTCTTCTCTCAGTCTTACTGTTGATTAACTTGCTGTGAACTGGAGTTACAGAGTCACCATGTAGATCCTAGGAACTGAACTCAGGTCCTATGTAAGTGTTCCTAACAGCTGGGTCATCTCTCCTCAACTGTTCAACAATGTAAAGACCAAGCTAGGGTATAGTTCAGTGGTAGAGTGTTTGCTTAGCATGTGCAAAGTCCTGGGTTCAGTACTAAGAAACCGTCATTAGCTCATTGGCCGTATAAAAGTAGGCCAGCTTTTACCTACAAGGCCATAGGGTGTCAACCTTCGAGTTATAAAAACAGAAATCAACCCACGTCCTACAGAGCCTCACAGTGGGCCTTTCTCACCAGACCAGTTCTTCATCTGTCTTTCTAGAGCCACTATGGTTCTTGACAAGATGGATCAATGGGACAATGCACTTGCTGCAGAGCCTGTTGACTGGAGTTCAATCCCAGGACCCATAGGTTGCAGGAGAAAATCAATCCCTGCTAGTTGTTCCCCAGCTTCCACATGTGTGTGAGACATGCCCACCTCCACATAAACAAATGTAACAATGAGCAAACAACAAACTACTAGAGTTCTACTTAAGGAAGTTCTGATCAAACAACACAACAAAAACAAAGCAAGAACGCAGAATCTGTTCACATGACTTGGGGCAGGTTCCAGCATGTGCTGAAGCTTGCCATCCTTCATGAATGTAGTTAGACTCTTCACAGAGGCTGTCTTTCTCTTTCTAGTGCTATTCGTCATGGTCACTCTAGAAAATAGTATGTTTTTTCCCAGAAAAGAATAAATGGGGAAAAAACGATGGAAAATGTTAAAGTCCATTAAATTTTCATGTTAGCCAAATTGCTGTAAGATTGCTAATAAACTTTCCTGATAAGTCAGACCCAATATAAGATAGTAACTATTTGAGCTATATTTAGATGCTACTTTATTTTGTAATATTTCAAACAAATTTAACATGTTCTCACAAGAATTAAGTATACCTCCCCCAATGTCAGATTGTTCTTTCTTAGCCTAACTTTCAAGTTTTTCTTGAACTGAAGTCGTTGAAAGTAGTTTTAATTCTGGTGTGAAGGGGAAGATGATCTCAGACAGTTAAAGCTTAGTGGGTATTGAGGAGACTTGAGTTGCAAAACTGGGCCCTATATAAATTTGTGATGACCTTTCCTGGGTTTTATAGAGCACACTGCATTCTGTGCAGGCCATGCATTGGTTGGTCAAAATGAGGGGACAAGGGGAGTTTGGAAAGATCACTATGCTACAATATCTCACCAAGTAGCCATCCTGTTGACAAATCAGGAATATTGTTTTTGTTTATAAAAAAGCCACAGAAACAACAACAACAATAAACACCCACCCCCTCAATAAGGCAAAATTTAAAATAATTTTTAATGTAAGTTTGAAAGGTGAAATTTTGGGGTAGGAGGTTACAAGGACAGTAAATCTTTAAAGCAATGAAGTAAGAAAGTTTGAAAATGCAGGTTTGACTGACCCTAACTATAACACACTAGCATGGTTACTTTTATGTCAACACAACCTAAAATTACATGAAAGAAGAGAAACTTAGTTTAAAAAATCCTTCTCTAACATTCTGCTGTAAGAAATTTTCTTAATTAGTGATTGATGCAGGACACAACTCATTGTGGATGGTTTAATTCCTGGGCTGGTGGTTCTAGGTTCTATAAAAAAAATAGGCTGAGAAAGTCATGAGGAGCAATCTAGTAAATAGCATCCCTCCATGGCTTCTGCAAGGAAAGTATAAGTCAAGTAAACCCTGTCCTCCCCAAGTTGTTTTGGTCATGGGGTTTCATCAGAGCAATAGTAACCATAACACGCCCTCTGACCCCCAACCCTGACCCTGACCTGAATCCTGAAAGGGACCTGACCCTGGACTTGACAAGGTCCTCGGATGCTAGAACAGTCAGGTGATAATTGTAGGGATTCTTTTAGTCTGAGGAAACATTGTAGTTGAAGTTGGAAGTGTTCAGGTTTTGATTGTGGTGTTAGGGAGTGCTCAGTCCTATGCAATCCAAACATGTCTTGAAGTTGGAGGCTGCTCTTAGAGGTGTCATAACAGGGTCTTGTTTGTTTGCTTTTTCTTAAAGCTGTTCTGTCTTTCCACAGAGAGTGGCTGTGTTCTTTGGTTTCTTGCCCTACCTTCTTACACTCAACATAGATACCTGTGCATGTGCACACACACATCTTTTCCAGATCAGCTTTCACAACACAACCACAGACTACCACTTTTCCACACCCAAAAGATTCCTGTCACTAATACTAACGATTCCATGCAAACATTAGAGGGAAAAGGGATGACAGTCCAACCTACCTGGTCTTCTTCGTTGACAAAGGTCTGTCCCACTAGTTCAAGAGAATGTTCCCACGGAAGAGTCTTGTCTTAGTGTTTACTATCGCTGGCATAATACGCTATTGTGAACTGTGCTGACCACAGGATAGGGAAAACATAAAGCTCCTGGTGTTGAGTAATAAGCTAACAGAGCAGAGGCAAGTACTTCCTGTGGCCTTAAAGCTGTAATTGCTCACTCAGGCGAGAGCAATGGGAATGGGTGAGTAATGCTTCCTTCATGCCTCTACCTGTATAGTGAAAGTGTTTACAGTTGGCTGATTTCTCTTCTTCCCTGTTTGGGAGTAATATTTGTATAGCCTTGAAACATGTTCAAGTCTGTGAGCATATATTTGGAGTGTGCATGCCTAGGCATTTTCTTTTAATATTGAAGAACAAAATCTTACAATCAATCCTGAGACTGTGTAAAATTTTCCAAGACTTAGAAGTGAATTAAGGAAGGTCCAATTCTTTTTATTGATTTGACCTTTCCCATTTATATAAAAGTCAATGGTCACCTACCAATGAAGCTATCATGGTTCTGCCAGACATCTCTGAGGTGTCCTAGGAGTTCCTGCATTGTGGTTTCACGTAGCACGTGAAACACTGTACTTGGCATTCACCTCACCAGTAGAACTTGTGCTGACAAAAATCAAGCCAACATCTGACTAACCAGTTTGCTCCCTCGGGGCCCTGATATCCCCTGTTCGAAGCTCCTGGAAGCCTTTGCTTGTTTTCACTCCAATTTTCTTTTTGTTACTCTTTCGAAAGCACATACCATCTTACATAATATTATCAACATCAACTCAAACAGGAGCCCTTCCCTGTTATATGAAAATCTAATGCTCTGAAATGTTTGTCTGTAAGAGGTAGGGGGCAGCATCAGCATCACCATGGCTCCAGTCTCAGCTAACAAAATACAGGTCCTTCCAGAAATTCAAGTGTAGCATATGACGGCAAAACTGAGCTCAAGTCTATGTTTTCACAGGCTGAGTCAGACTGTGACCTTTAGATGATAAGAAACCCTAGTAGATGTTCGCTGGTGAATGTAGATTCTTTTCTTAATCTAGTCCAGTGAAAAGTATCTGAGTCAGACAGATTTGGGCTCAAATTCTTACTTGATAATTTTTTGGTCTAAAAAGTGATCCTCGTATCTAGACAGCACTAGAGTTGTATAAACAGCGCACACAGCGTCTGCATAGCTCCCACAGGAAACCTTCCATGCTTAAGGAGTTTCTTCCTAAGTTGCTCTCAATCATGCTCGTCTAAACATAAGGGAAGCCGGATTCAGCCAGTTCCTTCACTCAAGAAACATCTACAGCTGCTTGATTCTAACATGACCTCCATTACTGCAAGCTGAATGTAGAGCAAGTGTGAAGACGACAGAGCAGCACTTGGTTCTGATACTAGTTTCCTCAGCAGGTGGGAACTGGGGTGAAATCAAGAGCTTGTCATGGAGAAGTGTTAGTCAACGGTCCGTGCTAAAAAGTGTGCAGCTTTCCCTGATCCCTCACGGCTTTTTTTAGGACTCAGAACCTAAACCGGAAGATCTCTTCAAACAGTGACATCTGGTGGCCCTGCTAAACTTTCCCTACATCTGATAGGACTCCCAGGAAGAACAGTGGAGAGGGCCACCTCTTAGTACATAGTGGACAGTAAGAAATTTTCAGAGATTGAGGCCCATTCTCCACCTTGGTGACCTGAGGGCCGAACTTGAATTTTACTTTTGAATGTCTTTATTATGTGAATGGGTCCCTGCTCATTTCTACAAATGCCTACCTGATATTTTGGTGTGGTACCTAATGAACACCTATAAGGAAGCCCACATGGGAGCATTTTGGGAACCCAATGTGGACACTGCAATCCTAACTTGCTAAGCAGGTTGAAGGCAGGGTATCCAAGTCCTAACGGACTGTCCTGACTGGAAACAGCCTATATATAGATAAGCTTGCTGCTTATACTGGAGTGTATCTGAGGATTAGTCCTCAAACTATACTGGGAGAAGCACTATACAGTTTGTGATACTGACCCCTTTATTTTTTGCCTAAGTTGGAAAGGTGTAGTCTTATTTTTTTTAAGGAAGTATATTGTAGTGATATTTCATTTGCATTCTAATAAATAAAGTTTGCCTGAAGATCAGATTGTAAAACAGTCATACTAGTTGGCCATACAGGCCAGGCAGTGGTGGCACACACCTTTAATCCCAGCAACCACACTAGTTAGCTATAGAGGCCAGGTGGTGGTGGGGTGGGCTTTTTTTGCGGGAGGGATATGTCCATGTTTTCTTTTTATTTATTTATTTATTTTTATTATTTAATTAAAAATTTCCACCTCCTCCCCTCCTCCCATTTCCCTCCCCCTCACCCACTCCCCCTCTCTCTCCAGTCCAAAGAGCAGTCGGGGTTTCCTGCCCTGTGGGAAGTCCAAGGTCCTCCCCTCTCCATCCAGGACTAGGAAGGTGAGCATCCAAACAGACTAGGCTCCCACAAAGTCAGTACATGCAGCAGGATCAAAACCCAGTGCCATGGTCCTTGGCTTCTCAGTCGGCCCTCCTTGTCAGCCACGTTCAGGGAGTATGGTTTGATCACATGCTCCATCATCCAGCTAGCCTTTGTGAGCTCCAATTAGATCAGCCCCACCGTCTCAGTGGGTGGGCGCAGGTGGGGTGCGCTTTTAACCCCAGCACTACAGAGGAATATAAAGTGGGATGAGACATGAACTCTCTCTTTCAGTATGAAGATTTCATAGAGGTAAGAGCTCTCTACTGGCTTGGCTGCTTTGCTTTTCTGATCTTCTGGTTGAACCCCAATATCTATCTCTGGGTTTTTATTACTTGTGCTACAATTGGTACCCAATGTTTGGGGTACAAATTCATGAAAAAGGCATTTGCCCATGGCTTTTTAGCCACCAGCACAGGCCAGAGCTTCACATGGGGCTCCAGCCACACTCAACTAATCTTTCTTTTCTTTTTTCCCCAAAACTCTATGTGAGTTTGGGATTTTTGTGTTGTAGACTTCCTGAAGCAGTCTCCAGCTGCCAAGCAAACTCCAGAAGCACCCGGGGTTCCAAATGCTACAGGACTCATGCACACTAGACTGGCTGGTTCTGCATTCAGGCAGTCCCCCCATCCACCTCACATGCTTTTTCTGAACAATCCCCTGTGCGTTTTCAGACAGCTTTCTCTCTCTTCTCTCTCTGTCTCTCTGTCTCTGTCTCTGTCTCTCTCTTCTCTTCTCTCTCTCTCTCTCTCTCTCTCTCTCTCTCTCTCTCTCTCTCTCTGTCTCTCTCTCTTCTCTCTCTTCTCTCTCTCTCTCTCCACCATGGGTTGTAGGCTTTCCCTGAACCCTGTTCTCAGACTGCTGTTTTACTTTCCTGATACCCAGGCAAGCTTTATTTATTAAACTAAATCGAAATCCTTGTTTATCAGGCACAGAAAGCAAGTTATGATAAAAAGTAATTTAGGTACAAACTTTGAATTCACTGAGATAGGATAAATATTTAGTATTTTTTCTGAATTTGTCAAATGCAAATGGACTAGACATTGTTGGTATATTTATTAAGTGTATATATTATAGTTATTGTACTTACTGTATATAGTTTTCTTATATTATATCCTTCTTTTTTATTTTACACAAACAGGAGAAATGCAGGGGCATTTCAACTAACGCTTGCCTGAAGATCAGAACACAAAACAGCCACACTAGTCAGCCGTATAGGTCAGCTAGTGTTGCCACACACCTTTAATCCCAGCAGCCAGTCACACTAGTTAGCCATAGAGTCCAGGCAGTGGTGGGCCACACTTTTAATCTCAGCACTAAAGAGAAATATAAGGCAGGATGAGACAGGAACTCTCTCTGTCATTCTGAAGAGTTCATAGAAGAAAGAGCTCTCTAGTAGCTTAGCGTCTTTGCTTTTCTGATCTTCAGGTTGAACCCCAATATCTGTCTCTAAGCTTTTATTATTCGTGCTACAGTATATAGTCCCTGAACAAACAACAACCAACTAGATGTAGGTTTCCTGAGCATCATTTGTGAGTACTTTTTCTTCACTGTAAACTTCAAAGCTGCACAATTGATAACAGTGTAGAGATTTATCTGCCATTTAAAAAGGTATGCTTTCCTTGCCTTTTATTTGATTCTCTTTATATGATTTGGACTTTCAGATCCATTAGTAGTTTAGGAATACTACATCAAATAGAAACCATGAATGAAATGAGGCTATAATTTCATAAATCAGATATCTAGCATCACGATTCTTACCTGCTTTGTTTCTTTCTTTACATGTTCTCTGCCTTCATTTCCATAATCTCTCTATGTCAGTACATTCATCTATCCATCATCTCTCTTTGCTTGTTATCTTGTTTCACACTGGAATGGGGGGTTGGAGGAGTTAAGGAAATAGGTGAATTTCAGTACCAACTTTAGCACTGGATTCCTCGATATATGCAGGTGAATGAATACTGTCATTGCTATCAGTGACACACTGAGAAAGCAACTTTTAATAAATCGCACTGTTGTTTTTATATCAGAAAAGTGGACAGTGGGTATATGAAATTAAAAATCTTCAATGTCCTTTTCTGGAAAAAGTCCTAAGTAAGTTCAAATTGCGCAACAGGTCTATAGAAGTCAGGATCCAGGCCATTCTGCTATTGTAGTTCAGACTTCCAATTGCTAAGAAAAAAATAATTCTATTTTCAATTAAGAATTTTTAAAATGTGTATACCTGTGTTGGGTTGAGTGAATTTATATGAGTCACATGTGCGCATGAATGTATGGAGGCTGGGAAGAAGACACTGGATCCCTTGGATACTGTTCCATGTATGCATAAGTCATAGCAAGTCTGAAAGTGAAACTGGCCTGTCTTGGTTATTGCCGCAAGAGACCAGACTTCCTCACCTCCTTACCTTCAGGTCCACACAGACCCAGCTGTGCTGGCCAGATAGAGAAGCAACTTAAGAAATTCACAGTAGCCTTCCCTGAGTGAATGAATGATAAAGATGCAGTGTCTTCATTTTATTTTGATGTTCATTTTTCAGTGATGGATGCTAGTACTAAAACATGAAAAGAACTATTTTAAAGCATATGATTCATGGTATATTTAAGGAAAACCAAAGAGCTAAATACTCTAAAATAGTTTTAATGCAGCCAGATAGTAAATATAAACATAGGTAGGAGAGCTGCAGAATTCAAATGCCATGCATCTCCTTTGACCAAGTCTGGAAAGGCTTTCCTTTGGCAAGGAGAAGCTCACAGTACCACAATCTCACTTCAGGACTGCCCCACCTGTTGGCAGTCATATGCCAAGGTCAAGGCAGCACCAATTGTAGCATTGCAATAAACTCTTGAAACAAGCACAGAACAGCGAAGTCGCCTTTTCTTCTACCGCCAGAGAGATGTAGATATAAATATTTTCATAGAGAATGAGGAAAACCCCTGGCATATCACTATCTTTTAATCTGGACACTATTACTCTATTCACATGTAGCAGTTCAAAAGGCTACCATTGAATGGCTATCATTACTATCTTTCTTCTTTCCAACATATCTAATTACGTTATTTATATGCTATTCTTTGTAACATTAACTTAATACACAGGTGACAAACGTATAAATTTCCTGCCCTCTTAACTGCTAAATCGTCTCCATCCCAAACTCTTTCTCTTAAGACATTTACATATAAAACTAATGGGACACCTGAAAATAAAGAATTGCACATACTGAAAGATTTTTTACAAATTGCTGTCATTGTGACACCTCTTGAAACAAAGTGTGATACAGTGATATGCAGAATAGCGGCATGGGTGGGGTGGTACAGGTCACACTTCCCAAGCCGTCTCCAGAGGCAAAACCCCAAGAATAATCAACAAGTCTCACAGAGCTCCACTTGCAAACAAAAGATAAATGCTCAAATAAACAGTGTGCATGGAAAGATGGCAAAAGAGAAAATAATGTAAAAATGAGCTGGTGAAAGGGAAGCCATGTGAAATAAAAGAAAGCCACCTGCAGACTAGAAAATGCAAAACTAAATATTTTTGTAACTAAAAAGATACTCTTAAAACAGTTACACATAATACATTTTAAACTAAAGTACAGACATTTCAAAATGGAATGACATAAAATATTACCATTTAGAAATTCCATCCACAATCTTTTCTCATATCTTACTTTAAAATTAAGGAATACATTTTGAAAAAAACACAGTAAACTTTCAAAGAATTGACTGACAATTTTTGGGGGGTTGTTGTTCACACATATTTTCTCTCAGAACATTCTGAATCTAGAATTCTTTTATTGTGAACGTTACACACAAGTTCATAACCCGGGGCTCAGTAACTTTTTACACATACTCAGAACCTAGAACCTCACAAACCCCAGGAGCAGCCCTTGCTTCCAAACACATCCTCTGCAAACAATGAATTGATGCCAAAATTAATTTTATGGTATGTGAAGTGAAACCAGACCCCAGACCAGGGAAGTGCTTCTTATGTGTGAACCAGTTAGAGTAAGGATCCCTGTTAGAGTAAGGGTGAGGGTGCTATGTAGTACACTCTACTGGGAACTGTTGTGAAAGAACTAACAGGACTCCTTAGATACTGGCCAAATCACAAGAAACTGAACTGTAAAATTATCTTTGTACCCTTGTCTAAGATAATTTGTATATTGAGACAAATTAAAATTATATTTGTTATATTGGATATGCTTCTATTTCTGTTTACAATATTTGTGCACTTATGCAAAGTTATTCTGTCATATTGTATGCATGCATGTTTCTACCTCTGCTTAAGACATTTTGGATATTGATGCAATTTTAGGATATATTTTTCATATTGCACTATACATTTCTATCTCTGATCAAGATACTTACATAGATTGTTTACATTTTGGGGTCATTGTCCTCATTTGCTGCATATCTGTTTAAAGACTGTTTAATTTTATAATGTGAAACCTTAGTCTTTAAGCTATAAAGTTTCAAGAATTATAAGTCAATAGTCACCCATATTTGCCATACTTAGAGTTAGACTAATCAGATTCTCTAAATGCACAGAGATTGTATTCCACATGAATGAGTAATCTTCAAACTCCTCAAAGAACTATAGAATATGACATCTAAATAACTCAGGATTCTGCTGACACAAGACATGATTGCTCCTGGCAGCACTGATCTATTCTTGAGAGAATGTTAAACACTGAAGATACTCCACTTGGAGCTTGTTTTCTTCTTGGCAAAACTAGTATTTGGGCAAAGAATTTCTCTTGCCTTTACTACTGACAAAATGCATGCTGTCCAAACCTGAGAAACAAGATACAAGCAAAAATGACTGTTGAACCTTGTGAAGACAGGATAGGACAGTCTTGAATTTTCCTGCCTCTGAAAATGGTTTGTCAGATGCTCTAGGTCTTAGCCAAATTTGGTTGCCCCAAAATTACAAATGAGACTTTGGATGATTGTCCAGGTAGCCAGCTGTCTCTGTCATTTCTAACACCTTTTGGAAGTTGTTTGCTTACACCATTGCTTACTCAGGTATACTATTTTCCTTCTCATGTCTTTGATGGAGTAGAAGACTAAATAGTCATAGCTACTTTCCTTTCATAACTTGGCTAAGACATTTTAGTACAAGATTTAGACTCCTCAGGATAGGACAGCTATTGAAATAATCTCTGTCATTTGCTCATTACCTTAGACCAACATGTAGCTTGTGTTTCTTGCTTGAGGCTGTTCATGTGGCTTGTAGTTCTATTTTTGTGTATATATTTTTGCCTTTTCTTTTTCCTGGACAATACTTGATATTTGTTCTTATTGTATATAGTTTTGTATTGGGTTTAGAACTCTCTTATTTAGACAAAAGGGGGAGGTGTTGTGGAAATTAATTCAGCCAATAGCCTCTTGGGTATTGGCCCATTAGGGTATGGACAGACAGGAAACGTGCTTGCTTTCCCTTGGTTGGTGGTCAGAGTTTGGCTCACAGCTTCCAGTGTCCACAGAGGACTGTGGCTCTCTATCTTTATTGTGAGTTTTTTTCCCAAATAAGTAAATACTTGTTATCTTATATTCCAGGCTCGTATGGACCTCCCTAATTACACATACGTTGAACAAGTGCAAAGAGGACCCCCACTTTTTTTGCATGCTCTCTAGTCTTATGAATCTCCCAATGGGTATTTTTATATATTTATGGCCAAGAAGAAAGTGGCATTAACAAAATGAACCATGAAGCCTTAAAGTGATTTTAAATGTCCTCTTCAAATCATTACAAAAGACTGTCGGTTGTATAGTATAGGAAACCAATGTAAGTGCCAAGTGATTGTGTCAGCCACAGCACTTAATTGGACGCCTCTTTGTGCTTACATAACTTTAAGTAGCATAAATTAGTTGAAAGGAGTATATTACCACATCCATGCTTGATTTCATACTTTTTTCTTTGAAAGCATCTATTTACATATTATCAAAACACATTGCAGAAACTGTCAGTACATCAGACAAAAAAAAAAAAAGTCCTGAAAATATTCTCCAACAGCTATCATTTCTTCAGCTGCCTTTTGGGATGTAATCTTACAAGGAGGCTGCCTCTTACAGCTACTAATATCTTCCAGCCCATCTTCACCGCAGCACTTCACCATAGCTAATATACAAGCCTGGTCAACAGAACCAAACACATGGCTCAGGAGTCCATTCAACCTAAGGGTCCCTTCATCATAGAAAAGTTTGCTTCCTGTGGAGAAAACAGAAATGAACCATGAGTCACATCTCATCTGCTATAAAACAAACAACAGAATATGGCCTCTCCTTTCTTTGGTTTTATAATAGTTCTATTATTTCAATACATCCTTCTTGTGCTTTAAATTTTGAAAAAAAATTAGGTATGTTAAAGAGAGCTTTTATCTGGGTTCTTTGATAGAAAACTATCTCTCTCTACAAGCCTTTTCCTGGAATTTTGAAATTTCTCTTTTCTTTCAACAACTCATACAGTGGAATACTGACAAAACCTTCCACCTAGGAATATTGGCCTAGGGCTAGGCAACAAAACCAAAAACAAGGTAGGCTGTCTAATAGAACACTTGAGGCAAACAGATTCCATCTTTTCCAAAGACTAGCATCTCCAGTAGGACCAGGTGCTGACCCGGAAGCAGAGAAGGATGGCCTTAGAATCTTTTGGTCACTTGTTTGCTTACCCTCTGTTCCTGGAGACACTGTCGAGCTCCCAGTGCACACCAAGAAGGGAACTGAGTACCCGTCTTCCAAATTTCAGATACAGTTAGGACTTCTACAGGTACTTTTTCTTTCCAAGAAGAAATGGGAAGGTAGCTGTCAATATCTGATTTTTTAATCCAAAAATCAAGCCATGTTTATCCCTAGCTACCCAAGGACAAATTATTTCTTTTATGTGAATATTAAAACCAGCAATTTGTATATTTTATTTTTTAAGAAGTCAGAAAAACCTACATTTCTTCAGGTAATAACTTGATTAATTGATGCATAGGATGATAATTGAAAATTGAAGGTGTAAAGTCAATTCTCGTGATTTATACTCTGGGAAATATTACTAAAATTGTCCATGTGTGACCGTCCATCTACTCACATGTCCCTAGGGGTGGTGTGAAAATTCTATGATTTGTATGCAGTTATGCTATTTTTAATTTTGACCAGCAAACATATTTATTCTGCTGGGTAAGAAACTTATAAACTTATGCTTTAATTCCTAGAAGGATAATTTATTACAAACTATAGGTCTCTGTCTACTAAGTGAACAAAACACTCATTAACATAAGTGGTTCTTGACCTTCCTATTGCTTCGACCCTTTAATGCAGTTCTTCAGGTGTGGTGACCCCCAACCACAAAAGTATTTTCCTTGCTACTTCAGAACTCTAATTTTTCTGTTATGAATAGTAATATAAATATCTGTGTTTTCCGATAGTCTTTGTTGACATCTGTGCAAGGGTTGTTAGAGCTCCAAGGGGTCTACAACCCTTGGGTTGAGAACCATTGTTATAAATGGCATTTAGTCTTTTACTTCTAAATCCCACCTTTGATAATCTCAGCTACTCTGTAATTTTCCTGCAATCCTATTTCAACACAAAAGTAAGCTAGAAGAAAATCTAGAACCACAGATGCATTCTTTGCTCTCAGCTTTGGTGTTAGCCACCTAGTCGGAGTAGGTGAATGGAGCTGTGGGCTCAAACAAACACCAGCTTAAGGAGCTAGAGAAGGCCCAGCAATGTCACTTCACCGTCCCAAGGTACCAGATATCTCTGCAGTGCTTATATAGCACAGGCTGCTTTGTGCTAATCTTTTAATAGATTAAGTTAATGGAGCAAATTTCATGTGATGATGCTAAAACCATCCGGAAGTCTTGAGAAAATAGGGATGAGTATCCTCTAGGTTTTACTTTGGCTTATTGGTGTGGCATCTTGTTACCCCAACATTATTTACACCCTAAGTTTATCTTATGGCAATTTATGTTTTCTTATGTCTCCTTCAAATAGGCAATTTTTTCTCCCCTGTGCACCACTCTCAGAACATCACCAACAACAAATGTAGATTATTGGCTACACAGAAAATAAAACACCGAGGAGGAACAACCTTTCTCTGTCTCCGTTCCTTTTGTAGATGAATATAAGTCAGCTCTAGCATGTGTGCCTGTGAGATGGGCTGAGCCCTTTGCTGTTTCTTCTCTCTCCATATCTACTCATCCACTACCCCCTCTATGTCTCAGTGCTCAGAGCTGCACCATGGTACCCTTGCCACCGCCCACACGGCTCAGATTCAAAGACAATTTCGTGAAAATACAAACGGATGCAACATTTTCTGTTATTTTATTGTTATTCTTTGAATACCTTCCTTGGGGACTTGAACTAGTGTAATATGCAAATCTTCAATAAATTATAATGAAGAACTTAAGTTTGAGTCTTCTGAAATCAAGAAAAAATAATTCACGTTTCCATACTATCTATCTGTATAAAGACCAGTCAACAGCTGGTTCATAAACACAGATTGGCTGAATATAAGCATCTAAGTGTCTGCTCCCGTGGAATTTCATATTCTAATAAGGTGTCTTTAGTTAGTATTCATCTCAGGGACAGAAAATGTGATTTTTAAAAATTTTCACAGTAACTTGCTCTCAAAGGCAGAATGAAAAAAAAAACCTGCTGAAATGTTTAAATGCCTTGTTCGCAACAATACTCCTTTAAAGGTGTCTTTTCCTTCCTACTCCCAAGGTATATTCGAAACAAATGAAAAGAAGGAGGTGTGCAACCTTAGCGCCTTCGCACAGGCCGAGGACAGAGAAGCGTGTGGTTACTTCCTAGACTGGGAGGTGCTTACAGTCTGTATTATCATCTCTGGCAAAACAAGCAAGCAAACAAAAAACAACACAACAAAAACCAAAACAAAACATAGTTTTCTTGCTAAAGGAGTACCAAGATCTCAAAACCTCAAAGCCTAGGATGGGGGTGGGGGATCCCCACCGGCTTGCTGGAAGTGGGATATTGGGGCTTAAGAGGAGCTGAGAATGCCCCCTTAGACACCAGAAAGGCCCACCAGGAGTTTGGCTGGGTGCAGAACTACCTAAGCCTCAGAGTTTACTTTCAAAACAGGAGTTAATGGGAGCGTGAGACTGCCGGTTGGACCATTTAGTACTTCTGCCTTCTACCATCTACGCTGCAATAAACCAGCAGGGAGAGTGTTAACTGAATGACCTTTCCAGATACTCAAATTCAACACCAGAAGGGCAAATGCAAGCCTTCTTACTGTAGGCTCTGTTTTCTAACCAGGAGCTGTGATTGGCCAGCACCCAGTTTAGTCAACACATATAAACACACCCCCCACCCTCTAACCTGGATCAAACGTCAATCAGGCAGGTCCCTGCAACCTCTGGCTGGGGGTTTCTTTGGCCTTCTTGCAGGTAAACAGCCACTTTATGATACGGGCGTTCCTTTCTACTACAGAGGTGGTGCTGGGCATCTGCTCCATGAGCTCCTCTTCTTGCAGCCCGTCCTCGCTGTGCCTGGAGAAGCTACTATCAGAAGTAGCCATGCTCACGCTCCGCACTTTGAATGTAACACAGTCGGACCCAGCAGAGAAGTTCTCTCTCCCAAGAGCCTCCACCACTTCAGGTTCCAGGCCGCAATAAAGGAAGAAGTTGTCGGGTTCGGCCCTGGCTATCGAGTAGCGGGAGCTGAGATCTGACTGAGAGCGCTGCAATCCTCTGCGACGCGACACCCGTAGCTCCCCTGCGGAGGGTGCAACTGGAACCTCGGAAGCCACCTTCAAAGGCACACCTGGGGACTCCGTGGCCACTACAGGGGTGGGAGGTGATAACGGAGAGGCTGGACTAGTGGCTACCGCCTGATCGGACTTGGTCCAAGTGGCCTCTGATTCCTTCGTCTTGCCCTCACCTGACACCACGGTCGTCTCAGGGGCCACTGGTATTTTGTCCTTGGGAGACCCCTGGGAAAACTTCTTCACCGTCCCAACTCTGGAACCGTCTGTTCCTGGCCCTCGGACGAATTCGCATTTCTGTCGGTAGATGACCAACGAATCAGGTCTCAGCGGCTTCCGAGGGATAACCCTGCGGGCTACGGGAGCTGGAGGAACAGCCGAAGGAACTGGGTTGCGGTGCTGCACCCCTGCGGCCTCAGGGACCCTGCCCTCGGAGACAGAAGCCTGGCTGGATCCCGGCGTGCTCCGAACGTACTTGGCGCGGTCGGCCGCCAGTCTCTCCACCGCGCTCTTGCGCGCTGGCAATGCCGTGTGAGTGTCCTCCGCCGCCCTGGGGTCCCGGAGAGGGGGTCGCATTCTGGCAAGTGCGTCCACGGCCGACAGGGCTCGCATTCTTGCAGGACCCGAACCCACCAAGCTGCCGTCCAGTAGAGACCACTCCTGTTCCGGCGCCAGTCTGTCCGAGTCAGTTCCGAAGTCCGCAAGGGGTGGGGAAACACGCCCCAAGGCCCCTCCGCCCAGATCCGGAGTTGGGGCGAGCCGAGCCAGAAGGGCCGGGAAAGGTGAATCACTCCCGGCTCCAGATCGCTCCACCCACACAGACGCCGGGCCTCCTACACCTGGCGTCCCCGCCCCGTGACCCGCTGCAAGGTGTCCCCGCCCCCTTACCTTTCTGTTTCCTGAGCCCCATCCCTGCTACCTTATCCCTAGGTTCTTCTGTCAGGTGTCCCCTCTCTTCTCTTGTTCTCCTACCTATTGTTCCCCCATCTTCCCTAATTCCAGGAATACCCCAACTCCTTATCTCCAACCACTGCTTCCAAACATTCTCCTCTGTCCCTTCCCCCGCCTTTCTCTTGGAGAGTGGAACAGAGAATGACCGCTAGCGACTGCTCAGTGCCAGGTAACTGAGGTTTCCTTCCAGTTCCCAAAGTCCTTGAGGTCTTTCCTTGTTGGGAGTTCTCAATTCCAGAGATTAAGGTGAGGGGCAAAAAGAGCCCATCCCCACTCTCCATCCCTCCCCCAATACAGAAACCATCCATATCCTTGTATAGCCTCGGCTTTCCCTGGAACTTGCTCTGTAGACCATGCTCCCCTCGAACTTATATAAACCCACCTGCCTCTGCTTCCCAAGTCCTAGGATTAAAGGTGTACTCCACCATCTGTCCTTTTAATTCTTAAAATGATCTCATCATGTTTGGAAATTTTCTGATTTCTATAACTTCAGTACACTATTTGAAATAAATAGGATACGAAAAAAAAAAACCACTTTCCAGGTCAAAATTAGTAGGTGCTGGAAAAAAAATCAAGAGCCACCTTAGACTTGGCTTCAATCCAGAAGTCATTGTCTCGTACTTCAAGTCTCGTTGCTTTTTGAGAAAACCCCTAACACCTTCAAGAATCAGACCTGCTTGTGCTAATCCAGGCAGTGAGAAAATCCCGGGTTCCCTGGGCAAGGAAGATCAAAATAAGAATGCTGAGAGCTTAAGAAAATAGTTTCAAAATTCCATCTTTCAAAAAGTTGGACAGGAGACAAAACTATCTGCCAGACAAGTGAAGGGTACGTTATCTCCTGTGTGGAGGCCAGTTTCAGGTCTTGCTGAAACTGTCTCAAATTGCAGCTAAACGCTCTGGACATACAATTGCAGGATTTAGTCCAGCTCTTTCTGGAAATCAGCTGTGTGTCACTGCAGCAGGGGGGAACAGACACCTTCCTAAAGAAGAGAGGATGACTGCAAGTATGTTTAGTGAGCCCGAGAGAAGAGCCACATGGAGACCCAAGTCGGCTGACAATCAGGCTGTCTACATAGCCTAGATGGAAACGCAATCCTTTTCTTCTTGGCTGGAAAAAAAAGGGGAGGGTACTCAGTAACTTATGGAGGTGAGTAAGAGAGAAATAGAGAAACTGTGAGACAGAACACAGAGAGAGTGTGAGAAAGGTCATACTTTCTCCAACAGAATCAAGCCAATATCTAGCTTTTTTTCTGCCCACAAGGCCAGATACTACACAGCAAGTCTAGTGTCTGTGTCAGAGGAAGCGGCCCTCACGTTTGAGGGGAGTGAATCCTTCTTGCTCACAGCAGCAGCAGTTATGACGAACTATAAACACGTGTGCCTTTGATATGTCTGAACTTGACCTCACCGTCACTAATCATTTAGTTTGGGGAAGGCAGCCAACTTCTTCTCTTGGGTTTTTGTTTTTTAATCTGCTGATTCTGTTCTCGTAATTTGCAGTGTCCATTCTGATTCAGAATGAGAAGTATGATATAGCAGGTCACGGCTTGGTCTCTACTCCTTAACAA
Source organism: Microtus pennsylvanicus (assembly GCF_037038515.1). NCBI lineage: Eukaryota > Metazoa > Chordata > Mammalia > Rodentia > Cricetidae > Microtus > Microtus pennsylvanicus. The sequence goes on along the minus strand of NC_134586.1, from coordinate 103,894,593 downwards.
ACTGTAACAAAGGACCCTGTGCCTCTGGTTGTGTAAGTAAAGCTCACTGTGTTTACCTGATAGCTTTCCAATTAGTAAGATGGCTTAACATAAAATTCTTTGTATTGGGCACAGAGCAAGTTTTCAATCAATGTTAAAATAGTTATTGTTTCTATAATAATGGTTATGAGTTAGTCAGCTATTTTCCTTTCCAATATTGTTACTGAATTTACGTAAACTTGAACACATTCAAAATAGTAACCCTTCCTAGACTATTCTTTTGGTTTTTTTTTGTTTGTTTGTTTGTTTTGTTTTGTTTTTTGAGACAGGGTTTCTCTATAGCGTTGGAGCTTGTCATGGAACTAGCTCTTGTAGACCAGGCTGGCCTCAAATTCACAGAGATCTGCCTGCCTCTGTCTCCCAAGTGCTGGAATTAAAGGCATGCACCACCACCACCCGGCACTCTAGCATTGTTTTTAATATATTGTTATTAGACAAAAAAATATATCTTAATATAATTTACTGGAAAATTGGATCTTGGGTTATCCTTCACGAATTGTCTAAGCAGACTCTTATTGCTCAGCTGGGAGTATCAATTTTGAACCCATTTCTTTCCTGGTATCCACCTCAAAAGACCTGGTTCAAAGAAAACAAGGGTAAATGCTCTCATAACTGCTTTCATGGCTTATCCTAGAGTGGCGTGGAGGACAGGTGTGTAGTCACTGTAGACAAAATGCTAGATCGGCCATGCATGCAGCTTCAGGAGGCAGGCCAGATGGGGCCTGACACATCATGAGTGGGAGATTTTGCAACCATTTACAGTTAGCTTCCTCCAACCCTAAGTTTTTGGAAATTCCCATGGTATAAGAAAAAAATTAAATATTACAGATTTAGAAGTATGCTTAATCATGTGTCTTAGCACTCTGGGGCACGGCTGCTTGTAAGCCATTAGAATAAGTCGCATGTATAAGTCTGTAAGTTATGTTCCTCTAGAGAACCCTGGCTAACACACCGGGTCTCAAGAAATTAAGAATAAAAGTGAGACAGGAAATAACTAAACAAACAAAAAGACAGAAGTGAATTAAGAAACTGAGGACATTGGAGATAATATCATAAATCAAATAGACCTCCACAGAACATGATGCTCAAACACTGAGTACACATTCTTCTCTGCAGGTCATAGAATTTTATCTAAAAATCTAAAAATTATCATATTTTAGGACTCAAAGCAAGTCTCAACTTAGAAATAATATCTTATACTTCATTTGACCACAGTGAAATAAAGCTAGATGTCAGAGACAAGGGTGCTTACTGGATGTATGTGTGTGGACTTTAATAAATCTGGTAAATCATTACTCAGTTAAAAGTTAAAGCACAGAGTATTTTGTTTTTGATGTTTAAAGGAATTTAAAATAATAACAATGGGTGTAAGTGCGCATATACAAATGTGAGGAGCTGTATAAAAATATGACGTAGCATTGCAAATGAACCAGAGTTACGCTGTCTGGGGAGAAGAAAAATGAAGTGAAAGCTTCAATTTCACTTGCCCTGTTTACTTCCAGGAAACGACATGTTAGGGAAAGGAGGGAAACAAGTCAACGACCCCATAACAAGCCTTTCACGCAAAATAATTTATTAGTTTCCTTTTCCTGTGAAAATGGAAGTTGATTCAGTACTGCCATTGTGAAACTGTGAGGCGTGAAGCAGAATGGTACGTACGGAAATCAGCTGGGGCTGAGGCTGCAAGCGGTGTTTCATCTTGAAAAGACTGGAGATGGAGTCACCCTGGGACAGAATACACCAGAGACAGGGCGCCCATGGGAAACAGACTGGTAGATGAACAGGAAGTTGGCTACAGAAAAGATAAAATAGAAACTGTTTGAAAATTTAAAGCTTAAAATTAATTGGCTCCATACTAAGAGGAGCCTTGAATACCATGATTAGGAATCAACTTGTAATTTGACAAAACAGTGCTCACTTTTCCAGATTCTAAAAATATGAATTACAGGGATTCCTAATTTCATAAAACAAATACTAACAGGTGTAAAAGAACAGATTATTTTCAACATAATGAAAGTAAATGATAGTGGGCAACTTCAATATTCCACTTTCACAACTGACAGGTTATTTGGACAAAAAAATAAATTATCATATTTTGGGACACAAAGCAAGTCTCTACTTACACTTCACTTGACCACAATGAAATAAAGCCAGATGTCAACAGCCATAGGAACTACAGAATGCCTAAACTCATGGAGAATAACACACTATTGAATGACTATGAGTCAGATTAAGCCCAGAAAAAATTGAAAAAAAAAGAACAATGTTATATAAATGAAGACAAAGCATATTATAATCTGTGCAATGTAATGAAGGCTGTCCTAAGAGTAACATTTATAGCACTAAATGCCTTACAAAAAAAACCTACAGGATTTCAAATAAATGAATTAATGATATGCCCTAAGTCAGTTCTCTGCCTGCAGGTAGCAAACCTTTTTTTGGGGGGTCACATATCAGATATTCTAAATATTGGATATTTACATTATGATTAATAACAGTAACAAAATTACAGTTAAGATGTAACAATGAAGTAATTTTATGGTCTGGAGTCACCACAACATGAAGAACTCTATTAAAGTGTCACAGCAGTAGGAAGGTTGCATTGTTGGTTTGACAGTTCTTGGTTTACCTCTTAAAAGGTTGGTTGATCTGAGTGCCAAGAAATGGGCCTTAGAAAAACTTATTAAAATAGATCATAGAGATATTCAGATCTAGACAGAGGAATTTGATAGAGAACCAATTTCAGCATTGCATTAGAAGGTTAGAGAGAAACAGCCTAAGGTTTTCAAACAAGTAACTTTAATGTATCCAGTCGTCGTACAGGAACAACTGCCAAATGATAGATATCCCCAAAGCTGTGCAAGAGTTAAATGGACTTCTGTGGAAATGTGAAAATGTTAGATTTAAGGAGATTCAAGGAAGCGGTAGTCTCATGTGACATGCATTTACCCTTTGTGAAGCAGATGTTAAACTTGTGGTCAACTTGTAATAGAATTACCCTAAAGACTGGAGAGAGATGGTTACAGCAGTTTTGGAGCCTGTTTCTCAATTACAATGGAGGACCTGGTGGAAAGATGAGGCAAAGACATTGAACAATGAAGTAGAGCTAGAGGTATAGAAATACCCCAAGACCAACTTCTTGGAGAAAGAGATTATGCTGATATACAAAGGCAGTCTCAATATGATGACCATGCCCTGGATTTATGCCATGCAGAAGCTTTCAATGCATGGGACAGAACTGGAATGTAGGAAAGAAAATTGAGGCATTTACTAAATTTATACAGGAACCAAGAAAACCTTCACAGATTTCTTACAAAAATTGACTTCAGCAGCAAAGAGAATGATGCCAGATTCAGAAGGTAGACAAATAATAATTGAATCTCTGACTTTTGAAAATGCTAATGAACATTGCAAATGGTTAATTAGGCATCTAAAGGAAAGATCAACACTCCTGAAGGATTGGATCAGAGATACAATTAATATTGAATCTCATGACCATGGTGATGCTTGGATAGGAGAGGTGATTTCCAGAGGTTTTAAGGAAAATCGAAATGTCAGGTTGTAAGTGGAGGTTTCTCTCCTGCCCACTAGTTTTCAAATAACCACTCTGAGCTTAATATTAATTACAGACTGTTGTGTGATATGATGTGGGGAGGTCATTTGTCAATCTGATGTTTCATTGGTTAATCAATAAAGAAAACTGCTTGGCCTGATAGGTCAGAAAAGTAGGTAGGTGGAATAGACAGAACAGAATGCTGGGAAGAAGGGAAGGCAGCCAGATGCCATGCTGCTCCTCTCCAGGGCAGATGCGATGAAGCTCTGACCCAAGATGGACGCAGGCTCGAATTTTCCCGGTAAGGTGCTACAGGCATTAATAGATATGGGTTAATTAAGATGTGAGAGTTAGTCAGTAAGAGGCTAGAACTAATGGGCCAAGCAGTGTTTAAATGAATACAATTTGTGTGTTGTTATTTAGGGGCATAAGCTAGCCAGGCAGCTGGGAGCCAGGTGGCGGAATGCAGCCCACAGCTCCTTCTACAGTGATGTTTTACTCTTTGGTTCTTTGAGGGTCGCACCACCCAGCTCCCAAATAAATCACACACATGGAAGCTTGTTATTACTTATGAATGCCTTCCTTGGTTTAAAGTGTTGCTAGCCAGCATTTCTTAACTTAAATTATCCCATTTGTCCTTTGCCTCTGGGATTTTTCCTTTCCTTCTTACTCCATGGCTGGCTAAGTGATTAGGTGGCTGGCTCCCGAGGTCCTCCTCTCCTTGTTCTCTTGCTGCTCCTCTTTCTCATTTCTCCTTCTATTTATATCCTCTGCTCACCAGCCCCACCCATCCTTGCTCCTGCCTCACTATTGGCCGTTGAGCTCTTTATTAGGACTATCAGGTGTTTTAGTTAGAGAAAGAATCACAGCTTTGCGGAGGTAAACAAATGCAGCATGAACAAAAGTCACACACATTAAAATCATATTCCCCAACATTAAGCATTTCAATCGTAGTAAACAAGGTCACCTAGAAAGGGATTGTAGACAGGGCATTTCTAGAAAGAATATTTTTTTCTAAGCATAATCCAAACAGAATACAAATCAACAACAAATATCCCAAAGCAAGAGAATTCAATTTATAGAGAAAACTAACTGGATCTATTCTCATATTTTATGGGAAACACCAATATCTGGAGCCCACATTCTATACTGGTACAAATAAATCAGGAAAAGCAGAAATTTAAATTTTACAATTTAATTCTACAAATCAGAAAATTTAAGTAAAATGCCTCAAAGTCTGTATGACTTTGTCTAAAAGTCAGATTTATACACTATATATGGTATTAATGGATCTTCATGGAATCTGCAATATGCAAAAATAGTTGTTTTGCATATTGAAACTGCTGAATTTGTATCCATTTGATGTATGATGTCATTTAATCCTGCTGTTTCTCTGCCAATGCTCTATCAGACAGCTTTCATTAGGAAAACAATCTTCCATTGAGAAACCAGCTGCTATTCTTATGAGTTTTCCTTTATATGTGGTTTGTGTGTGCTCTCTCGTAGCTTTATACTTTCTTTGTTCTCTATACTTAAGTGTTTTAACTATTGTATGCTGTGTGGAATTTCTTTCCTGGTCTTGTCTATATGGTATTCTGTGTACTTTTTGTATCTGTATGGTTATGTCTTTCCTTAGTTTGAAGGAAATTGCTCTATGATATTGTTGAAGACCTGGTCCATGCCATCGACCTGGGATTCTTCTCCCTAGTCTATTTCTACATTTGGAAGATTTGGTCTTTACATGCTGACCCACATTTTCTCTATGTTTCTTTCCTGCGCTTTAAAATGTTTCTATATTCTTTGCTTATTTCATCTCTTTACTCTACTGTACCTTGGAGTTTGATAGTCTATATTCTGCTTGATTTATTCTACTTGTAAGGCTTTCCCTTGAGTTTTCTAGTTGTATTATTGGTTTTTTTAGTTCTGCCTTCATTTCTACTTGAGTCCTATTCAACACTTCCAGTTTTTTTTTTTTTAAATTGAATTCCATGTTGAAATGCTGGATTGCCATTGTCGTTTCCATTAGTCTTACGTTCATGTTCTTGGGCATCATCAACGTATTTTTTAATTAATTCTCTTTAAATTTCTTTGTGTCTTCTTCAAACTCTTTGAATCCTTTGATGAAGTTTCATCTGAAGTTTGTGGTTATTCTCGTAAATTCTGTGTGCTGTGGTGCATTGAGGTCAGTGGTTCTTAATCTGTGGGCCATGACCCCTTGGGGTTGAATGACCCTTCCACAGGAGTTACCTAAGACCGTTGGAAAACACAGCTGTTTACATTACAATTCATAACAGCAGCAAAAATACAGTTATAAGGCAGTAACAAAAATAATTTTATGCTTAGGGATCACTACAACATGAGGAACTGTATTAAAGGCTCGCTGCATTAGGAAGGTTGAGGATCACTGGTCTCATTGGTGAACATTTCTGTAGGATTGATAAATGTGGGAATCGCTAAGCATCCTGCCATCTTTCCTGGCATTTCTAATGAGCAGGTCCATCCGTTCTCCTGTTACTAGTATTTCAAAAAATCTAAGGTGCAAAATCATTATGTACTCATCAAACAAAACAATGTATTAGGAGTTTTCAGCCTTAGCACCTTGAAAATATCCATACACTCTAAGGCAGCTTGGAACGCAAACACAAAGCAGTGTGGCTTTTCCTTTCTTTCTGAGTAAGTGAAAATGTACACTGACAGGTAGCTTCTAAGTGGGAATACCAAAACAAAATATAAGGTAACAAGATTTGTGACACTGCAATTTAGAAACAAGGAGAAATATGGTCAAAGACCAAAGTGACTAGGCTTTATCGACTCCTGAGTGAACACAGGACTTCACAGGTATTGCAGACAAAGAACAAAGTTGGTACAACGGCAACACTCGATGCTCAGTCCCCATTCTTAATCTCCAGTGCTCCCTTTGCTGTAACATGATGAGTTTGGGGTTTTCTCTACCAACTCTCCCACATTTAACTATTATCAACTTTCGTGGAGGCTCCTTTAACCTTTAGTATATATGCCTCCTACTACATTAGGGAAAAACTTTATCTGCCAAAGAAAAGGGTTATTTAAATTTTTTCCGGATTTTTTTAAAATGTAAAACTGAAAACAGTATGCCTTTTTGTTTCCCTGACTCTCTGAGTAGATAGGCCATATCACAGGGTACAAGATAAACCAACCAAGTGTGGCATTCCCAGCCCAACAAGGAGGGCCAGCTTGTTCATCCTGGCCATCCAGCTAGCTTAGCCCCAAAATAACCACACAGAAACTGTATTAATTAAATCACACTGCTTGGCCCATTATCTCTAGTTTCTTATTGGCTAATTCTTACATCTTAATTTAACCCATTTCTATTAATCTGTGTATTGCCACACGGCAGTGGCTTACTGTCTAAGTTTTGGCAGCATGTCTTACTCTGGCGTCAGATCCATGGCATCTCTGACTCTGCTTTCTTCCTCCCAGAATTCAGTTCTGTTTTTTCCGCCTACCTATGTTCTGCCCTATCAACAGGCCAGGGCAGTTTCTTTATTCATTAACCAATGAAAGCCGCACATGAACAGATGTACCTTCCACACCACTTGTCCACAGCATCAAGGTCAGCACTTCTCCTTGTTCATAAGACATTCTCCTGCTCCAAGAGTACTTGGTGAAGAGTTAGCACATGTAATCTGTCAAATCCCTATCAGCACCTTCTACATGTCAAATAATAACTGGTAAGTATTCCATATCCACAAATGAAGAAACAGGCTGAGCAGAATGAGATTAGAGATAGTTACATTGCCCAGGTTAAAACAGATTTCTCTTTTCCAGACTGTGCTGGCTGTTCATTGCTTTCCTCCTGCTTTTCTGGGACCCTGTTTGAGAAAGGAGTTTTATTTTCTAAATTCTTGGTTCTTTGTAAATAAAATGAAAAACTGTATTGTCCTCCATCCCCACCTCAATTTAAGCCCCCATCTCCACTTTTACCATTTCCCATGTTATGAACTCTTTATTCTAAATTGAAATGTTTAGACAGATATTTTCCATGAAATTTAGATTCCATGGGAATGGATTGCTGGATTTATCTCCTGCCCTGACTCTATTTATACTGGAATCATTGTTCCACTTTAGCAGATGCTTTAAAACTAACCCCATGAACTGCAATTTTATAGGTGCCAAGGACACTTTAATCCTTCCCCTGAAAAGGGCTAAACAGAGAAAGTTTAGGCCTCCAAAGAAGCGAGCATTACTTTGTCCACACACAGATCTGGAGTGTTTATAGCTCATGTTTAGTCTTTTGGCATTACACAAGTGGTCCTGAGTCTTAGTTCTGCCATTTGATCTTCAGCCCTCTCCACCTTTTTTCTTTTTTTCTTTCTCTCTCTCCTTTCCTCTCTCTCTTTCCCCTCCTTTTCTCCTCCCTCCCTTTCTTTCTTCTTCTTTTTTGAGACAGAGTATCCCAAGCTACTCAATGTAGGCCAAGATAATCATCTGATCCTCCTGTCTCCACACAGTTTAATGATGCCAGTGATGGAACCTAGGACTACGTGTGTGATAGGCAAGCATTCTACCAATGTAGAAGGGTCCCTAGTCCATGTTTTTCCTCCTCAATTTTATGTTTCAGATACTAAGGTAATACTATTGCCCATGTAATGGGGTTTCCAAGAGGATGTACCAGATGAGTTGTAGCCATTGAATGAGCAATGCCTTTGTATTGATTTTGGTCTTTTGTCAAAATATTTCTATAGTAAATAAAAATAGACAACTGAAAACTTACAAACACTGTAAGATCATATCTCATTTAGTACTGAAAGCAAAGTGCCCCCCAAAATTAAACTATCAAATTCATATTTGCCATGTAGGTTATTCTTGACCACTGCAGGAAATTTTATAGAAAAGTTGTTCATCTTGTTTAATCTGTGTTTGGGCCTATGGGTAGTTCTTGCTGTTTCTCATCAACTATTAATGGTTCAAATAAACATTGGTCAATGAGACAAAAGAGAAACAAATGGATGAAAAATGAATAAAATGAAGAAGGAAAAAAGGGGGGAAGAATGAGAGAAGGGAACAAGCGAGAGGTAAGAAATACTTAATTTAATTAGCCTAACATTTTACTTCTGGGAACATATTTCTTTCACAGTCATTTGTTTTTGTTAGCACAGTTTGTAGTACAAGCTGGAAATCTGTACACTCACCATAAGCTGCATATTGTTTAATTTTCTTAGCCAGGCATTTTCATGATACTGACATTTTTATGGTCTTACATAGTTAGTGATCTTAACCATCTGGTTATCATTTCTAGAATACCCGTGAACTTTGTGCTTGGTTACATGATAGGTCATATGACATTTTGAGTTTTGTTTTCTTTGCTTTTGATGAACACTCACAGAAAGATAGTGTAAACTTTTCACAGTGAAGGTTACTTATGAACAGACAAAAACCAAAGTTAGCTGTGCAAAGATAAAACACTGACAGGAGTTCTAATGATTCTGGAAAAGGATAGAGGGGATGTGTGTTTGAAAGTTGGTTCTGCACAAGTGTAAGGGCCCACACTTTAAGGTAATGACCTACAGACTGATGTCTGACTTACCTAAATATTAAGATTTTCCATTTTAATTCATCTTGACTTTAGGATTAGTTTGACACTTTTAAGAAAGAAGCAAAATCTATCATTTTTATTATTCCCTGAAATCAAATCTAATATGCTACAAAAACCATGACTACCTAGTATACTGGGCCCAATCCCTTTTCATTTCTATGTTAAAACCCCAGCTGGGCTAAACATTAAAAACATAGAATTAAGAGATAATTAAAATGAATTCCTCTAATTATGAACATTTTCATATTGTTGACTGTTATAGTTTAGAGGGATATAGGGATAAAACATCTACCTATATAGTTTTTTAAGATTTTCAACTTGTGTTTAATAAATAGCATTTTGTGAGCATAGATATATGATGTATTTATGAGATAGTATTGTTGAAAGAGATGTTGTGTTATAATGCAGAATATAAAATTTAGTTGATGCTAACATTGTGGAAAATGCTGTTTTTGTTTTAAAAACATGTTCATAGCAAAGTGTTGTGTCAAATAAACAATATATAAGATATCATGTCATATCATTTTCAGCTTATTCATGAAATTTGGAACAAATATGTCAGAATATGGGAGGGCATAGGCATGTAATGGTGCTTTGTGTATTTTTATATTTTATGAGATATTTTATCTTTAAAATAGAAGAATCAAATTCATTCTCAGTTTGAAGTGTTTATGGTTGGGGCCACTACGTATGCTTCATGCTCAACATGGATGCCCTCTGGGGCTTCCAGTGCAGTGTTCATCTGCTTATTATCTTTTATAAATAAACATACAATCTTGATTGCTCTGAGTGTAATGTCATATATTTGATATAAATTACTCTAATTTGGCACAATACCTATTTTTAAGCTAATCATCATACTTTAGTCTTGACAAAATGCAAACAAATAGAGTTTATGCATACTCCTGAGGTAGAAACAACAAAACCAGCCAAAGATGCTATTTTAGATAAATGAGATATCATGTACACTAAACAGAATAAAAATAAAGTATACCAACATCAATGACAATTAATATTCTACTTGCTTAATTCTTACTGGATGCCAAATAGTTAAATGACCCAAACAAAATGATATCTAAATGAAAATGGCTTGCCTTTTGTCCTTGGCCTGTTTTTGGGAGCTCGACCTGGATGGAAAAAGATCATGACCACTCAGTACAATCCTACCCAGAGTTTGCTTAACTAAGAACTTGTAAGAAATAAATAAGGAAGAAACACAAACAACCACAGTCTGAAACAAAAATAGTGACTCCCTATTTGATAACATTTCTAAAGCATCAATAAAATTACTTCCTGAAGCCTGCAGCCAACCTTATACAAATCCTACACTTTCTGCCTTATAGCTCAATTTCCATATGAACCCTAGTCCTTAATAAAAGTGTGTTAGTGTTGTTCTTAGTGCTTAGTTTTCTCTGCCTAGAGAGGGTGAGCAAATCCTTAGCCATACTGGTAAAAGCATTTGCTTCCTGTGACCCTGGCCTCAGTTTCTACCTACCATATTTGGTGACCTATATTACCAACTCACATCACTGGAGGCCATGGCCACTGCCAGGTGCTCATCAAGACAACAGGAACTTAAAATCTTGGGGGTAGCTCTTGGATGAAGAGAAAGCTTCTCTTGGTTGCAGACAGTCTGTGTTTACCTTTTCACTTGGCAAAAATTAGGTCTGCCTCCTTACCCAATTACTCTACAGATTATACTTTTTAAAACCTCCTGTGGTTAAGGCTCTTGCACCCCCTCTCCCTTCCAGTAGATATCCCAAAGAGTGGGGACACCCCTCTTCGGTCTGCTTTCATTAGCTATGGCTCACATCTTTCTTCTGGTTGTTCCCTCTTTTACTTATTTTCATCTGGCCTTTCTTTCCTTCGAATTGTCTTTTTCCTTCTTATAGGTTCAGATTATGGGCAACACTCAACCAACTGACACCTCCCTAGGACTTCCCTTTGTGATGTTTCCTAAATGACCTCAAGTCTGTCTTACTGGAGTGTGTGTGTGTGTGTGTGTGTGTGAGAGAGAGAGAGAGAGAGAGAGAGAGAGAGAGAGAGAGAGAGAGAGAGAACACTTGGTGCTCTATGACAACATGACCTAGCTCTTATATACATTAGACAGGTCTGTCTTATTGGAGAGAGAAAGAGAGAGGTTCACTCCAAATGCCTGGTGCTCTATAACAACATGACCTAGCCCTCACATGCATTAGACAAACAGCAGGTTTAGAAATGACCCTCATTCACAATAGTCTCTTCAAACTTGATCTCTATCTCTATGTCTTGGCAGATGTTCTAAAGTTCCTTATATTTTACCTGTCACTTAGACATCCTTGATTTCTGTTCAGTGTGTCCTCCCTCACCTTGGCTGCATCTGACTCCAATTCTGACATTGATAGTGCTGACCAAGTGGATTCTTACCATTCCACGCTTGATCCCCCTCTTCAGCCTCCTCTATATTTCTTCTCCACTCTCCATCTCCTCAGCCACAAGATGCAAGCTCCTTCAACACACATATCCACTCTGGAAGACCCTTCCAAGCAACCGATTCTGTTAATCAACAGCCTTTCTGATAAATAGCTGTAACAGAGATCATTGTCCATATTGGATTCTTTCTTTTAAATGAAACAAAATTGGACTCCTTCTTTACCCAAAGTCTACAAATTACAAACAAATCTGAATTACTAGCCTTACCTTGACAACCTGAAGACATATTCATGACCTGTCTTTCTCCACAGAATGGTCTTGAGTATGACTTAAAGCAAGAGAATATTGACGGGAAGCAAAATTTGCACCAGTATAGTAAAAGATCAATTCACTCTCTCTGGCAATGGGTATATTATGGCATTGGAGATACTGCTGTCCCTAAGGTAGATCCACAATGGAACTACCACCCACTTTTCTGTGACTGAAATAAAAGATATTATATACTGTCTTCTCTTATAGAAGGAATAAAAAAGCTGTCTCTAAAATTATCAATAAGATACATTAGGTGTATCACTTGCAGACTCTAACAAACCTTTGCTCTTAGAGACTTTTCAGAAATGTACAGGACTCCACTAATGGCAAATCCATCTTGGCCATGTTCTTTACTTCCCAGGCTCCTCCTGATATCAGATATAAATGAGAGCAACTACACAAGGCCCTTACACATCACAGAAGACTTAGAAGACTTTAGTCTTCTAAACAGACTTAGTATTTAATTGAAAGAAAAAATGTTTTGTATGTGACAGCTACTATCAGCAAGATATATCTATTTTCCTTTTATTCTTCTTTCTTCATCTACTACAAAGTTTGTTTTTACTGACTCTTAGTTAATGACATTAATTACTTAGCACTAAAAATAAAGAGAAAAAGAAATTTTGTAGCTGGGCACTAGTGGCCCACACCTTTAATCCCAGCACTCAGGAGGTAGAGGCAAGATGATCTCTGTGAGTTTGAGGACAGCCTGGTCTACAGAGTAAGTTCCAGGAGAGCCAGGACTGTTTCACAGAGAAACTGTGTCTTGAAAAACCGAGAGAGAGAGAGAGAGAGAGAGAGAAGAGAGAGAGAGAGAGAGAGAGAGAGAGAGAGAGAGAGAGAGAGAGAGAGAGAAAGAGAGAGAGAAGAAGAAGAAGAAGAAGAAGAAGAAGAAGAAGAAGAAGAAGAAGAAGAAGAAGAAGAAGAAGAAGAAGAAGAAGAGGAGGAGGAGGAGGAGAAGGAGGAGGAGGAAAAGAGGAGAGAGGAGGGAAAGGTGGGGAGAGAGAGGAGAGGGAGAGAGAGGAGAGAGAAAGAAAGAAAGAGAACGAGAGGAGAGCAGAGAGATTTTTGTTAAACAGTTGCTCAAATGTGTAACAATGCAATGAGAAAACTTAATGTGAGAGTCTCTTAGACCATCATCTCTGAACAGAGACTGGAATTGGTTAAGTCACGTGAATGATCTAGAATTGCTTGATTGAAGAGTTTTTGGGGAAAGTACTTACTAAAACATGTGAGACAACTCGAAGGAATGTGTGGGTGTAAACAGCACAATGCTGACCTTGCTGACCACTAGCGTCTCTGAATGGTACAATGCTGACCTCGCTGACCACTAGCATCTCTGAATGGCACAATGCTGACCTCGCTGACCACTAGCGTCTCTGAATGGTACAATGCTGACCTTGCTGACTGCTAGCGTCTCTGAATCGTACAGCATTTTTCACATTGTTGAGAGAAAAAGAAAGGTTTATTCCTGTATGGCCTTCTGCTACCACAGATCCCGTCATCTAAATAATAAAGTTTGGTGTTGTGGTGTTTTATTTAGCATTCGTATTCTCCTTGTTTCCAAAATATCTAATGTCAAGATCGTTATATCATCTCAGAGCAAATCTTTCCTGAAGACAAAGCTATTAAAATTCACCGCTCAGCAAAGCTGACTTTAAAATAAATATCTTTTTAAAATTGAAAATTGATTTTTTTTAAATATACAGTATATGCTGGCCATGGTTTCTTCTTCTGCATGTCCTTCCAGGTCCTCCCTACCTCTCTACCCATCCAACTTCAAATATTCTTATTATCCTTCTTTAGAAAACAAAAATTAAAAACAAAGAAAAAACATAAGGAACATACACATCTACACTTTAAAAACACAGACTTGGAAACCATAATATAGAAGCAAAGGGCCAGTAAGATTTAGAAAAAATGCCCAAGCCAAGCAATAGGATACAAAAACAAAAAAAAAAACATACTATTGTGTTTGTTTTGTGTTGACCATCTACGGTTGGGCATGGGGCCTACTCTTAAGTATGGGTTGTATATCTAGTGAGACTCTATTGGAGAAAAAGAAATTTTCCCTCTCAAGCAGTAGTCAATTAGAGATAGCTTCTCCATTAGGAAGAGGAGATTGTGTCCATTCCCCTGTCTCAGCACTAGGACTCCATCTGGCTTTGGCCTGTGCAGGCCCTGTGCATGCTCCCATAGTTTCTGTGAATTCATCTGTATGTCGATCCTGATGCATCTGGAAGATACCTTGCTGTTATTCATCCCCTCTGGATCTTACAGCCTTACTGCCTCCTCTTCTGCATAGAGCCTGGGGTCCCCAGGAGGAGGGTTTGCTGAAGATGCTATATTTAGGACTGAGCATTCCAAAGCCTCTCACTCTCTGTATATTCTCCTGTTGTGGGTCTCTGTATTAGTTCTCATCTACTGTGGGAGGAAGCTTCTCTGATGGCTCAATGGGACACTGGCCTATGGGTATAACACTGTAATTGTGAGTGCTTTTATTGCTGTGTGCCTTTAGCAGAGCAATGGAATTTAGTGTTTCTTTAGGCATGTGGCCTATCTGATCTTAAATTCTTGGCCACCGCAACAGTGTTAGACATGGAGCTCTGAGGCTAACTTTAGGAAGACCTTGGAGACTGAAGTCAGGTGAGACCTGGAGGAAACGTCTATCATATTGCTCGACGATAGTGTGTGACTTCTGCCTGCTCCTCATGCCTGTGGCTAATGCTCTATATGGCACTATTCTAAATCTTAGTATCCAATTTTTTGGAATTCCCGAATATCTAGAATCCAGTAAATGATGTCACTTTTCTCTCATGGTAATCTAGGGGCTTGGGAAAGCCTAAAAGATATGTGGATCCTGCCATTAGTGGCCCCTTCCCAGGCTCTAAAAATAGGAAACTGGGCTAAACCATGACATAAGAAATTCGGGATGAGGAGAACTTGAGGGAATGGAATAGTCTAGAAGGAGGAAGGAAAGAGATGAGAGCAAGGAAAGAGTTATGTTGGTTGAGGGAGCCTTTATAGGGTATAGCAAGAAACATGACTAGAGAAATTCCCAGGAATCCACAAGGATGGCCCCAGCTATGACCCTAAGCAATAGAGGAGAGGAGGCCTGATCTTGACTTGCCCTGCAGTCAGCCTGATGATTATGTTAAATATCACCAAGACCATAATGGCTACACCCACTGAAACAGTTTACCTGAGCTAATGGGAGCTCACCAACTCCAGCTGGACTGGGAAGGAACCAGCATAGAACCAAACTAGTCCCTCGGAATGTGGTTGACAGTTGCATGGCTGGGGCAGACTGAGGGGCCACTGGCAATGTCACCAGAATTTATCCCTACTGCATGTACTGGCTTTTGAGGAACCTATTCTCTTTAGACGGATACCTTGCTCAGCCTAGATATAGTAGAAAGGGCCTTGGACCTTCCACAAGGCAATGTGCTTTACCCTCTCCGAGGATTGGATGGGGGTGGGGCAGGAGGGTGTGTGGAGGGGATGGGAGGAGGAGAGAGAGTAGGAACTTGGATTGGTACATATAATGAAAAAAAGATGGTTTGTTTTCTTTTTAAAAAACAATTAAAAAAGGAAAAAGAAAAATTCTTTTAAGAACTTACGCCAGGGTAATGGCTCTCAACGACCCAAGTTTTAGCAATTGGTTCTAATAAAAACAGAATTACTACTAAAATAAGATTAATATTCTTGCAGTTTATCTTTGGAGTTCAGTGCAGAAAGCTCCAAGAATGCAGGGTTTGAGCAAACAGAACTGATAGCAGGTCAGATAAATTGTATGGTGATCTGGGTGGTTCTGCAGCTTTATTCTGCCATCATGTGGCCGCAAGTGGAATATTCTCTGAGAACTACATTTTTTAACAAACGTAGCATTCTAGTACTCCTATGACAATCTGCCTGTGTGCAGTAGGTGCCAGAGAGCACCATCAACCCCGAGAAAGCATCACAACTTTTAACATGTGTATCTGTGAAATGCGCCTGTGACCAAGACTGCCTGATGGCATCAAAACACTTGCCAAAATAGACAGACATCTATGAAAGGGGAAACAGTATCTTTTTCGACGCACCATAAGCAGTTCCCTAGAAGGAAGATGAAAACATGTGAGCACAAAACTGTGCCTCTATTCGGTCTCCGTTTAGAGTTCTTCCATTAGCAGCATTTGGCAAATCATCTCACTTCCTTCCCCACTGCCGTGAAGAGGGCTGGGGCCTACATGCCACTTCCCTGCTTGTATTTCAAATTTCTTTACAACTGTGTCTTGCTCGTTACTCTGGACTTGATCTTTAACAAGTATCTGAACCTTAGGAGACTAATTAGGTGTCTGCGAAAGAACCCTGCAGTCATTTCCCACTCCTGCTGAAGCCAGGAGTTAGACCCACACCAGGAAGTCAGGATGGGGTCCTGACAACACCACAGGTTTCTGCTATTGCATTGACTGTTGCTTGGTGATAACCACTTGAAACCGTAGTTGAAGACATTCTGGTTTCTAGAGAACGCACAGAAGTCATCAGCCAACAATGCGCTGAGTGGCTGCTCAGGGTTGTGGAACCCACAGTCCTCTTCCCTTTGCAAAGCCCCTTTTAGACACCCCATCCCCCCAAAAAAGCAACAGAAACATATGCCTGGGGCTCCTACTGATGGGCAGCTCTAAGTCACAGCACCTTCGAACCAAAGCTAAGATCTCTTGAGTCTGTTGACCGGACTCTGTCACACTCAAGAGAACATTTCAGTCTCCCTCATACCACCTTTCTCAGGTTCCCATTGCCCACCCTCTTCCTGGAAAGTCAGTGAGGCACGTAGAGTCTGGTCTACTTTTCTTGAATGTCTCCATTCTTGGTATCCTGGGTTATATACTTGTGACACTCACTCTTGCTTCTTTTGTTTTGTTTGTTTGTTTTATGTTAGTTTGTTTATTTGTTTTTTTTTTTTTTTGGTTTTTCAAGACAGGGTTTCCCTGTGTCATCCTGGCTGTCCTGGAGCTCACTCTGTAGATCATGCTGGCCTCAACTCACGGAGATTCATCTGCCTTTGTCTCCCAAGTGCTGGGATTATAAAGGTTCTGTGTCACTGTAACCTGGCTCATTCTTGTTTTTTGTGAAGTTTCTGGAAGTGGGGGTGGGATTCTACTTGTATCCAAGCACTATATGCATCGTTAATTCCACTGGTAACCAATCACTATACCCATCGTTAATGATTACAAGTTGTCACACCTTTCTTGTCCTGATGCAGCCCTCAACTTCTGCTGGGGACAGTTTTACTTACATTCCACCATCCCTGTCCCTTTTCTTTTTATTTTTCTCCCCTTCTTGGGCATAGCACTAGTGATAATAAATCCCTATTCCAAGACAAAAAAAAAAGACCTGCAGAAGAAAGAGAAAGCAGAAAGCAATTTATTTGTAATAAAACTCTACCCATATAATTTACTACTAGATAAGAACAGGATATGGTTATTCCGGTAAAATAAAATCCCCCACGGTCTATAAATCTGCTATTGTAGTCAGTATTTTGGCTTTCCAAAACCTTTAACAAATGGGACTCAGGGATTGCAGGACATTCTTCAGTTGCTGTAATGGGATTTATTAGTCATAGTCTTTAACTAGCAAATGAAGTAAGCTCCATTTTGACTTGTGCAAGGAAGGACATTAAATTGATTTTTCTTATGATACATGCATAGAAAACTTATGGAATTGACTGTGTTTCCTTTGCTGACTTGAAAATCCTCATCTTACCACAACCAAAAGTAATGAAGAAATTTTCATGCATTTTAAAACAAGTGTTTTTTAAATTTTAACTTACTGTTCCCATAAATACAGCTGATGATGTTGCACATCACAGTGAACAGTTGAAAAGAGTTACATACCATAAAATTAAACTTCTATTCCCATGCTTTAAATCTAGTTTTATTGTATTGTCTCTCTCCCCTCCCCCAACTAATTGAGGTTTAATTACACAGTTGGATATTTGACTTTTCAGAATCATATGGCAACTACACTTCTTCTTGGTTTGGGGACAAGTAACCATTCAAGACATGAACTAGACTCATGAGGAGAAGCTATATGAACGTATTGTCTGTGATTCCTGTAATCAAGGACCAAATCCATGGGTTCATGTTGGAGGGGATCATCTTCAAGTGCAGGAATAAGAGGAGCTGCTCTAGAGAATTGAGCTCTGCTCAGTGGCCAGTGCAGCAGACAAAAAGCTTAGCTTGGTGATCTCCAACAAGACCTCAGGAAGTTTTGGCTACATGTTATTAAGTATGCTCCATGTTTTGTGGTGTATAATTCACATAACAGTCCTACATTTTCTTCCTGCTGATGTCAAGATCATAAGGTATAGATCTCAAGGGAAGTTTCCTAATGGTCTCAGGACCAGAAACCCTTCTGGAGACCAACACTTCAAAATCTCAGAATGAAAATTTAGTTTGCAGTTCAGAGACCAAACGATGGAATGATTTTCAGCTTTAACATTTTGTGATACGCTAGCATAAATTTAGCAAGCTGAAGTTACAGAAGAAGACAGAAGTTTCTGCCCTCATCAGGTCCTGCAACAGTTCATTCTCAGAGAAACACACAGAGACTTTATTAATTATAAATGTTTGGTCTATTAGCTCAGGCTTATGATTAACTAGCTCTTACACCTTAAATTAACCCATAATTCTTTTCTATGTTTAGCCATGCGACTTGGTATCTTTTTGCAGTAGGGCATTCTCATGGAGCTTCCTCTGCATCTGGCTTGGTGACTGTGTCTCTGCCTCTCCTCTTCCCATAATTCTCTTAGTCTGGTTGCTCTGCCTATACTTTCTGCCTGGCTACTGGCAATCAGCATTTTATTAAACCAATACAAGTGACAAATCTTTACAGTGTACAAAAGCATTATCTCACAGCATAAGATGCAATTGTAGAATGCCTAGGTCTCCTTAAGCAATTGTCTGATACTTACAAACCATAAAATATACCATCAAATTTTGAGTGTGCCATGTAGAAGAGACTGGATGACCTTGGTGTGAGATGGTTGTTCAGCTGTAACATCAGAAGCGTTACTCATGGGTGGGAGAGGTAAGATTGTAGTTCTTTAAAACTATTAACTGTTTTTCAAAAGGCAGTATTAAGAGAATGAAAATAAGATACAGACTGTGAGAAAATATTTTGAAGGTATGTCAGATTAAGGATGCTGTCCTAGGTAGGATTACAATTGCTATGGTAAAGCACCATGACCAAGAACAATTTGGGGAGGGAAGGATGGATTTAGCTAACCCTTTCATATCACTGTTTATCACTGGAGGAAGTTAGGATAGGAACCTGGAGGGAGGAGCTGATGGATAGGCTATGAAGGGGTGTTCCTTACTGTATTGCTCCTTATGGCTTGCTCAGCTTGCTTTTGTACAGAACCAGGACCACTACCCACCATAGGCTGTGTCTTCCCTAACAATCACTGATTAAGAAAATACTCTAACGTTTGCCTACAGCACAATAGTATAGAGGCATGACTTACATCAAGTTGACATAAAATTAGCCATATCAAATGCATATAGAATAAAATCAAAATACAATGAATGAAAGAATTAATAAAATATTTTAAATAGAGAAAGAAAGAGAGACAGACATCTCCAGTGTTCTGCATTAAATGTGAGAGGAACTTCTGTGACCTTCAGGACTTTTTAAGATTCAAATATGCCTACAGACAGAAGTCACTATGACATTCTTATCTATTAACATCATGGTGCAGATAATGATTATACACACTATTAAACAAAAGCTCACCCCACCAAGCCAATGCATTTTTAGAGATGAGTGAGCTTACTATATTAAGGACCCCAATAATGTATTCAAGAGTAGAAAAAGACCACAGTCATATGTATTTAACATCTATACTGAAATTGTCTCAAATAATTTTGTAACCTCCTCTCTCAATAACCACAGAGGTGTGCAACATAGCTAATTTATTAATTTCCTGCCTTGAGTCTGCATACAAGCTCACCTAAAAAGCAGCTTGGGATTCTGCCACCAGAGGGTGCTGGGAGAATGTTGGGGAAACATGAAACTAACAAGGTATGTGAGATCTTTTGAGCTTTTCAGATAAACTATAATAAAACATGTCCTATACTTTTTCTAGTGTGAAAAATAACATTAAAACAGCACAATGTGTTTGGGACAAGCTGAAGATATTTTTTTCTCCCATCACTGCAGGAAATCCAGGGTTCTGATGCCTTAATGTGCTTAGTGGGACTGCTTTGGCTGAATCATTAGTGTTTACTTAGCATGTTCAAGGTCCTAGCCCCATTTCAAGAACTGTGAAATAAGAATGATGATTATTATGATAATGACAATAGTATTGTGAACGTGAATGATCCCAAAAGTTCGACGTACTATTTATTTCTAAATTCTTAAGCTTGTGACTCTACTTTTAGTTAAAAAACAAACAAACCACCACTACAACAAAAAGAAACCCCAAACTTTCTAAGTCAAAGAGAAAATACTAAAGTCTCACTCAGGCTATTTCTTTCCTTTCCCAACAACCTTTCTATTTTATGGTTGTTAGCAGGTAAATGATTGACAGGAGTGGAAGGTGACTTGGTATTCAGACAACATCAAGGGACTTCCCACAGCCTACAAAGATGCAGCACAAGATTGTGCCTGTAGGACTTGACTTTGCCTTTCAGAAAGTTTTGGACAGGTATCTGAAACTGAGGAATACATCAAAATCTGCTCGTGGGATTTTGAAATCTCATGCCCTATCTTGCCTACCACATAACCTGCCCCACTCATTAGATGAGCTGATAGATTCATAGTCAGAGCTTGCCTCTGGATAAATGAAATGTTCCAGAACCAGGTATAACTAATTAGTATCCCAGAAACTGACCTTCAATGCAAGACCACTAGAGGACCCTTACTATGAGCTTCACATCTGCTCGCCTTATTAGATCACTCAACTAATGGCAAGAACGACAAGCTTGGAAGAGAGCTGCCACCAAATGAAAGACCAATACAGAAAAGCAGATACAATTAGACATCAAATCTAACACACTATCCACATGAGAAACAAGTAAACTTTATATCGTCACTCAGAGTACTGCCTGGTGTTTCAAACTTACAAATACATCACCTTGATATGTTCTTAATCATTAGGATTAACTATCAGATAGTCACATATTCAAATATCAGTGATTTGCATGTTTAACCTTTTATTTTAGTGAAAATAGAACAGAGTTGATTCAAAACCTGGCCAACACCCAAGGAAGAAACAAGGAGTGAAACAGTTTACAGAAACATACTAATGGAAGATAAATCATTTTGCTGAAGTTTGACAGTTACGAAACACAATCTCCATTGCCTAAGAGAATCTGGAGATGGAGCTTTGGGGGAGACAAAAGACAGAAGTAAGGGGACAAGAGCAGAACAAAGGATGACATATGAACAAATGAAAGAAGGGACAAGTTAAATAGAAAGCCAGACGCCATGGGGTTAGCACTGTGTGAACTAATGGAATCACAGAGCATAACATCAAGAGACTCTCAAGCTGACCAAGGGAATGCTCATGACATCGATTCCAAGAAGGATAAACTTGAAATCTACACGTGAGCAATCAAACCCAGTCTTGGAAGCAGCATCCCAGGAATCTATACAAAGGTCCATGCTAAGACACTGAAACTTATTTATACTCACATATAGGTAGGAACGGGTTTGCCTGAAATTTATTTATAGTCACATGAAGAGGGGAAGGAACTGGTTTTTCTTTTCTCATTTATTTCTGGGGACTAAATGTGTAATTTTTCTCCCGAATGTACACATGGACACATGTGCATGTACACAGCCACACATTCACATACACACTTTGCTGTACATTCATTCATACACACAAGTGATGGACAAAGAGGCAGTCTGCTAGCCGGAGGAATGTGGAACATGGGTGGTCATGGGCTCTGGCATCTGTACTTGTTATCTGAGACTCACCATGTGCTGTGGACTCTACTCGATCTTCTGAGGATGAAAGGACACTTTGGACTCATGTTCAAATGGTTTCTTGTTTGTTTGTTTGTACACGGCTCCCAGGAAATGAGAGAAAAGTCGTGTGACAGAAAGGGTGGGCATGATAGGGCAGGTGCCTGAAAGAAGCGTTCATGTATTCCAATTTCCACAACAAATAAATATGCATACGGGGATTAAGGTCACTGAAAACCAGAAAATGCAACTGAGGCATAACTCCCCTTAATAAACGTTTACTGCATCTGGAGAAGCCTATACCAGACATCCTCTTTTGAAAACATAAAAGAAACACAAACCACCTTTGCCCTGTTCATGCAGCTTCATTTAAACATCCATGAAATCCTCACTCCCTCCTCCTTTCCAGTCAGTCTTCTGTTCAAACAGTAGTTACCTCCTGCAGAGAGGCAACCTGGGGTTGTCTTGCAGTACCGTCTTGTCTAATTCTGGTTGACTGCAGGACTTTTCTTGATGGTCTCTTCTATCTCCCAAACTTGTTAATTCTTCCTTCTCATGGCCAATATTGACGCCTCAAGAGGCTAGGCTCTGGGCCACCGGCTAGGGTAAAGCTCCTATTTTTGTGTGTCCCATGCTTGCCACTATGGTGCCCCATGTCCTAGCTACAAGAACTGTGATCTGACTTTCAGCCAGTAGCCTAATAGCTTCAGCTTGTCACTCAGAATTCCAGGAGCTCTTCTGCCTTTCAAGTTATCTGTTTTGGTATATATAAAAAAAGAAGTTCAAACACAATGGCCCCTGCTGAGAAAGAACTCTGAAGAATTCTTGAACATTGTGATACTAGGGATCACTAATGTTGGTTTGAATATAAACTCCTTTGTAGCTAATGCTTCTGCAAGGCTAGAAACACATGGCAGCAACCCTACCTGGAAAGACTGTGAATATAATATCTTGTATTCTTAGCTGTCTATGTCTCTCTTTGGAAATGACCCAAGCCCTTTCTGCACGGCCTGAAGCTAGGGGAACAAGAAGGTTCCAAAGACAGCTGAGAGACGCACCAATCAGTACCTGAAAGGTATAGAAATACCAGTACCAGGAATGAGGTTTGCTACATGAGATACCATGACGTTGACTTTATCAACACCTCACACTAAGCAGATCTCAGCCTACGCTACAGTTGATACTGCTTCGAAATTTCTGGTTTTGGAGTTCTTTGAGGAAACAAAAACGAGTAACTTGCCTGCAGGTGTGATCACCGGAAAGCCAGTCCTACAAATCTCTGTGTCACCACTACACTCTTAAAACTGTGTTTAGAGTTTATAAATTTTTGCTAGATTTTGAGAACTATATACCGAAAATTTTTAATTAAAGATTTTTAATGTTAAGTGAAAGTTCACTAGCTTGATCTGTAACATATATACATACAAAATTTTGTTTGTCATAAAATTTATTCTCTTTATAAACAAGCTTCTTATATAAATTCAAAATTGTTATCTGTATTGTCTCTTATAACAAGAGTCACATCATCAATTTTGAGAGGACATCCTGTGCCATGTCTTAGAGTTTCCATTGCTGTGAAGAGACACCAAGACCACTGCAACTCTTATAAAGGGAAACATTTAATCAGGGTGGCTTGAGTACAGTTCGGAGGTTTAGTCCATTATCACCAAGGTGGAAAGCAAGGTAGCCACAGGCAGATATGATTCTGGAAAAGTAGCTGAGAGTTCTACATCTTGACTTGCTTGCTACAGAAAGTGGTCTGAGACACTGCACGTGACTTGAACATATATGAGACCTCCAAGCCCGTCCCCACAGTGGCACACTTCCTTCAATAAGACCACACCCACTCCAACTAGGCCACACCTTCTAATAGTGCCACTCCCTTTGGGGGCCTTTTTTTTTCCAAACCACCACAGGCCATAAATGGTTATTTAGTTACTTTCTAATTATTTAGAGGAAATAGGGTGGTGGCATGTGGTGTACCTGTGAAGTGCTGAGGAGCTCCCACTCCTGAAAGATCTTTCTAGAGAGGATGGTGCACTTGTTCTTACTTGTGGTAAATGTAACATTGCAAGAGAGGCTGTCACAAACTGGCCTGGGCTTGTTCCTGCCTGCTTATTTAATAGAGGCAACTGTCTTGTTGCCCACAGAGGAGCCCTTAAATTTGTCAGTCTACAGATGCTGAGTCCTGCCTCCAGTCATGCTACGTACGGAGCCTTGACAGCGTTTTCAGAAAACAGCTCAGTAAAGAGTCCAATGGTAGTTTAGTCTTGAGGTTGAAGCACCTAGCTGAGCTCTACGTGGGTTCCCAAAGTCAGAAACTGTGTTCCAACTGACTAAGCCTCAGGGTAACTTTCTGTCCCATTTGGAAAAAAAAATGCATACTATTCCCCGGGTTCTTGTTTTTAAACAAGGGAAGTGCCAAGGGAAGAGGTGACCTGTACTCTCAATGGATGTGTTAATGGTTCAGGAGAAATAGTATGTGCACACATAAAGATGTCTAGAGACAAAGAATGAAAGCTTTCAACAACTGGTAGGAAGGGGGAGTTCTCTGAGCATGTATTTTTTTTCCAAGACAGGGTTTCTCTGTGTAGCTTTGGAGCCTGTCCTAGAACTAGCTCTTGCACACCAGGCTGGCCTTGAACTCACAGAGATCTGCCTGCCTCTGCCTCCCACGTGCTGGGATTAAAGGTGTGCACCACCACCACCCAGCTCTATGAGCAAGCATTTAAATTTACTTCTTGGTTATAAGGACAAATGAAAGGGGAATGATTAAAGCTGATAAAATTGAGATTGCTAAATATACATAAACCAAGAAAGGTATTAAAACAAAGTCACATTTTTCTTGATTAAATGTGACCGTGTGACCACATGTAGCATTTTGGAATAGGCCTGAAGTGCCGAGTTGGAAAGTGCACTGCCATTGTCTCCCCCTGTGTGTGTAGTACCCATCAAGGGACGTGCTTGAGTTAAACACAAAAGTGAAATCACAGAAACCTAAAGCAATGAACAAACTTATTTTGCTGAATACATCTAGCAATTTTAGTTTGAAAAAAATCTGAAAAATCCCTCAGCCTTGATGAGGTATTAGGGTGTGGCCAGGGCACTTGCCTCCTCCTGACAAACAGATTCGTGCATGACGGAGGAAGGTCATTGGCTGGGGTGTTGGGGACGCAGCCCCACCGCCCTTATTACTACACGTGCACTCTCAGTCCTGAACATGGCCACAGTGTCTTCCCTACCCACGGTCTCATCCTCAGCCCCCACCAGCCATAGATCTACAATGTTTCATATAAAACTGCACCTGTTACCATTACCGAAATGCACAGGAACTGTTTACATCATACTACGTATAATAAAGAACACAGAGATTCAATTGTTTGGGGAGACGTATACAGGTCTGTGTAAAGGCTTCTATATCCTCCCAGGGGCTGAAATACCTGAGGGCTTTGAAATTAATGGGCCATACATGTCATGTGGCAAATATTTATTCCTACTGGTGTTGGACAAATGTGCACAAATTGTTAAAAGAGCAAGTTGGTAGGTTTTGTGTAAAAAGATTTATGTAACTTTGACTTAATGTAGCAAAAACTTTCCTTGGAAAAGCATGCTTTGAGGAAGACATAAGCACAGAGATGCAGATGATAGTGCCCCGCATTCAAAGGCAAGGATGGCATTCAGCTACAGCCTGAAGTGAATTAGGACATCGAGAGGAATACTTTTTAAGACATTCATAAATTACTGCAGTTCAAAAAGGAATACATGCAGATGGTAAGGCAGTATGATATCTCCCTCAGCAGACCCTGGACCACTAATTGCAGAAAAGAGTATATGAGTTGGAGGGTAGCTGGTCTTGCTGCAGACAGCACATCTGCAGACAGAACCAGTGTGCCCGGTATGGCCCCTGTCTGTATCTTGTTCTCCATTATATTGAGAACTGCACTGAAGCCCCTGTACCTTCCAGGGCTTTCTGCCTGGTGTCCAGCTTCTGCAGAGCTCTGTGAAGACTTGGGATCCATGATGAGTTGACTGGTGCTCAAGACTCCCAGCCACTTCTTCAGTTCTTCTCACCTTCCCAGGCTCAGGACAACTATAAATAGACCATGGTATTCATGAACTATAAATTCCTCTCGGAGACTTTATTTCTCTTCCCAAAACATCTGACTTCTAATGTTTTCTAGCTTTGGGGGAACGCGGAGAAAGAGAGATGTTTATTTTAGATTTTTTAAACCTTCTAATTTTACATGCTCTTGGCCCTTCTCTTGTGTGTACAGACATTTTCCCCATAGCCAATAATACCCGTGAGCTGAAGGGGAAAGTTGATTTGAAAAAAAAAAATCAGGAAATCTAGAAGATACTGTGTTTCTTTCTAGATGATAGCCTCTGTTACAGAAAGCAAGATACAAATTATTTCTATTGACTGTCCCTGTGGATGTTTGCATAGGCTGCATTGGCGTGGGGGAAGAGGGAAGGGTTCATGGACAGAACATGCCAGAGTCTGTTCCTGTCATGGTATGGTATAAGCAAGTTACTCATGGGTAAGGAGATAGCTCACAACAGGAGGAGCTGGAAGGAGAATTCAGGTCGTATGGAGAGGTACATGGTAAAGGTGTGAACAGCATCCATAACCTGTGTTTCCACTCCGTGTAATACCTATTCTGAATGTATAGATATTGTATAGAACTTTAAAGATACTCTGATGGAATGATATTAATGTTGAAATAACTCTGAATAATTTTACATATTTTACTAACATTCTGTGCCTTGTAAAAACATTTCTGTGTATTTCCCACACATCTCTTTATTCTGCATTTATATATGTATAAATGTATATATATAGTTTTCCCTTATTTAATCAATATTTAAGAAAATATACCAAGACATTTATTTCACTTCTATTGCATGCATTTTAGTGCATGTCATATAATTACCATTTTATTTTCTATTACACTACATAATAAAGTGTGACTATACATGACAAACTCATGTCTATTATTAGATATTTGACTTATTGTTACTGAAACTATCAAGCTTTTATTGCTTTTCTCCTTAGGTTACTTTCTTGCAGTACATTTCCATGGGTCCATGGCACAGATTTTCCTAAGGCTGCCTCAAAAAATTCACTTCCACAGCACAAGAGCTGCCTGGTGCTGGCACGTGGTACCGGGCGTCCCGAGTAGACTCTCCCTGGTGCTTTTACGACTGGTTCCTCCACTTCTCCCTTACTCAGAGGGCTGTTGTCAGGACGGATGACTCGCTGCATCATATTCTAGAGATCTCTCCCCTTGCATGATACCAGACACAAGGGTGTTCACCAACTCTTATTTTATTACACTCTGTTTTTCCACAACCCTTCTGTTCAACCCATTGTACAACCCAGGCCAGGACCCGGGTCTTTTGTCTTCTCTTCATTAAGGCTATCAATTATGTGTGTATATATTTTCTAAACCTGCTTTCCTGGGCTATTGACCAGGGTCTTGGGACAAATATGGCAGAATAAGAACATCGCAGCACAGCACCAGAAGAAGCTCCCATAGTTGAAGCCAAGCATTTGGTAATCACTTCTGTTCAGTCCTTTGTGACAGGGAATTTCCACAGCACTCAGCCTGGTCTTTTCCCAGGGTCAGTCTTCCTCGTCTGTCCTGCTCTCTCAGCTCAGAAGTCCCTCAGAGCTTCACATTCCCAAGAGAAACATTGTGAGACTTGAAACCGGCTTTTGGTCAACAAAAGGGTGCTCAATCCAAACCCATCTCCAAAATCATTCCCAAAGATGCTTTGCGTCTGCTTTCGCCTTTGCACACCTAACATTACTGACTAAGTGTTGGCTAGCCACAGAGATCTTGGGTTTGGGAAGTCTCTAGGAGTGATTTTCTAGTCTGTTTCCCCAGTATTCAGAGAGATCGATAGTCTGAAGAGGCCTGCATACATCTCTGGTATTGTCACCATCCTCTTCTGGACAGGGTAGATGTTCTAGCAGCTAAGAATGCTTGTTAGATAAGTAATGGAACCTGAATTCAAGTCCCCATTGTCCACGTAAAAAGCTGTGTATGGCTACACAAGAAGACTTGAACCCCAGTGCTGGTGGGACTCAGGTATCTGGGGTTTACTGGCGGTCAGCCTAGCTCCAGCTTCAGTGAGAGAATAAACAGTGATGTAACTGTTGGCGTTCTTCCCTGGCCTCCACGTGTGCACAGGTGGGGACATACCGTGCACTGATACACATACCACACAATACACTACACATGCATAAATCCTTCTGAGGGAATAGATTTACAAAAGGCATTTCATTTCCTGCCAGGAACACCAAGGCCACAAGAAAGAGACAGCGCCCTCAGATAGTAAAATGCCTTCCTCATTCACACTAAGAGACCACTATATTCTTTCTACTTATATAATTACAAACTTTAAAATGTTTTTATTTCCACAGTGGATGCCACATTGAGCTATACTGTAGTGTACTCTCATTGAACAAGGCTCTTAGGTACAACCTTCCAGTACTGTCTTTTTTATGCTGTTCTTCAAGCTATTCACCATAATTATAACCTTCTTAGAGGCACAGAAGAGAGGTCTCTGCTACTTTGGGAAAGATAATGAATAAAGCAGAGTGGATGAAAACACTACTCATACCTACTTTTACACTTTACAAGTATTTTTACTTATGCTCATTTGCTGTGCTATAGCTGTGATAAAAATATGACTAAAACAGCTTGGGTGAAAATAATTTATTTAATCTTACAGTTTATAGTACATCGTCAAGAAAAGCCAAGAACCTGGAGGCAAGAACTGGAGTAGAAACTGCAGAGAAACGTGGCACACTGCATTGCTTTTCATGGTTCACTCGGCTTGTTATTTTTTTCTTGTCTTTCTTTTTTTGAGACAGAGTTCCTCTATGTAGCCCTAACTGTCCTGGAACTTGCTTTGTAGAACAGGCTAGCCTCAAACTAGTGATCCACCTGTCCTTGACTCCCAAGTTCTGGAATTAAAAGAGCATGCCAACCTGCCTGACTCAGCTTACTCTCTTAAACACCTCAGGACTACCTGCCAAAGGATGACACAGTCCAAGTAGTCTGGGCCCTTCCACATCAAGGATTAATTTAAAAAATGCCCAACAGACTTTTCCACGTGCCCATCTGATAGAGAAAATTCCTTAACTGAGGGTCCTTTATTCCAAGTTACTCCAGTCTGTGTCAAGTTGACAAGGCCTAACCACACATGATATCAGTATCAATAAAATAAAACATGATATAGAATTTCACATAAAGAAAAGTCTTGCTATGCAAACCAGTGCTTCGTCACCATGTCACATGTACTTTCTCTGCTGGTCTCTGTGCACAGTTTCACACAGTTCTCTCAGGCTATCACGGAGTTCATGTGGTACACTATGAGTTTTTCTTTCTTTCTTTTTTTTTTTTTTTGGTTTTTCGAGACAGGGTTTTTCTGTGGCTTTGGAGCCTGTCCTGGAACTAGCTCTGTAGACCAGGCTGGTCTCGAACTCACAGAGATCCGCCTACCTCTGCCTCCCGAGTGCTGGGATTAAAGGCGTGCGCCACTATCGCCCGGCCACTATGAGTTTTTCTAAACATTTGTCATAAGTAGGGTTCTTCTTCCATTATTACAGTCATGGTTTCCGTCATATTTTCAGAGATTTTGAACACTGCTAAACATGCTAACATGTTTGGTGAAGACTGTTGTACCTTGATGGGGGACAGAAATTCTGTGTTATTGAGGAGGTTCATGCTGTCACCCTTGTGGGAAAAAGTTGCTGATATTTCTGTTTTATATACTTTGATATTAATTAGACATATTAAAATTATTCATACTATCCTGAGTCTTGAACTTCTGCTGTGGTCACAAACTCTTGATGCTCACAGGCCAGCCCCATGGATCAGTGCTCCTGAATTCACCCCAAGCTCTGTATTCCCACAGGGTAAAATCTACCTTGAGCTTATTCTGTGTCGCTTTCAGGTAACACATGGAATTAAGAAAATAAATTCAGGTGAACTCTGCTTTCTTGGAAGAATGAGTCACAGTAGAACACCCAGGGTCTGCTGAAGGTAATATTTGTCTCCATTTGCGCTCGTTATGGGGGAGGCAGATGACACAATCATTTTAGAATAACTAGGGGAAAGGCAGAAATCACTAGGGACAAATTTATGCTGTCAGTCAAGCGATCCTTTATGAGTTCCTCAGACAGGCACCTAGATCCATTTCTATCATTCTGATGCACTAATTTGGCTCTCAATTTCTCTGCATGAATGCAAGCTAGAGACTTGCTTCCCCTGGGTTGAGCAATGTGGACTCATTTAGTGAGTAGTGTGGCACCTTCAGGGGAGCAAGACATACTTGGTACCCTTTTATCACTAAAATATCATATTCTTGAATAGATAGAAAGGATGAAAGATTGTATTTCTGAAAACTTGGGGATGATAGAGGCACACTGAATGCCTCAGAGATGGGCAGAAACGTACAACAGAGAGACTTGAAGGAGCACTGAGGACTGACAGAAATCAGTTGTATTCCTTAGAAAGTCATTGCAGAATACCAATGCCAAATGCTTCATCTTTTCTCTCATCACCTTCCTAAGCTCAGAAAAAGAACAGCATGTTGGTGGCTTGCTTCATACTAACACTATCAGATATGGTTCCACTCGGCTCCTTGGTAAATCTGCACAATGTTGCAAGAAGAGGCTGCTTGATTGTCCCGGCTGCCCGGCTAGCTTACACCCAAAATAACCACACAGAAACTGTATTAATTAAAACACTGCTTGGCCATTAGCTCTAACTTCTTATTTGCTAGCTCTTTCATATTAGTTTAACCCA
This sequence comes from Microtus pennsylvanicus, assembly GCF_037038515.1. Lineage (NCBI taxonomy): Eukaryota > Metazoa > Chordata > Mammalia > Rodentia > Cricetidae > Microtus > Microtus pennsylvanicus. The sequence continues at coordinate 103,863,929 of NC_134586.1, read as the reverse complement.
TCTCCATTAATCTGTGTATTGCCACGTGGCTGTGGCTTACTGGAGATTCTAACCGGCATCTGTCTCAGACAGATTCATGGCTTCTCTCTCTCTGCCTTTCTTCCCAGCATTCACTTCTGTTTTCTCTGCCTACCAAAGTTCTGCCCTATCAGGCCCAAAGCAGTTTCTTTATTCATTAACCAATGAAAGCAACACATGAACAGAACTTCCTACACCAGCACAAGAACATGATGTTGGCCTTTTTAATTCTCTGCGGTGTTTACAGAGCCTTGAATGACATTTAACATACAGTAGCTCCTCAACCAACATTTGTGATGGAATGCATAGATAGTGGAGTATCTACGTATCTATCTATGTAGATAGTCATGGAACCCAATAAATTCTTGAATTAAACTCTAGTGGTATCCCTAAATATATGGATATAGCACTTTAGCACAGGCATTATCAAACTTCTATTCGCCAATTTGGCATTCATTCAGTAAAATGCCACTGATGTACTTATAACCTCTCAGTTAGCAGACCAAGCCCTGAGAATAAGGACAAGCCCATTGCTGCAGTGCTGCTGCTGCTGGTGGTGGTGAGACACACAGTCAGGACTAGAAACAGAAGATATAGCATTCATTAGACATGGGTCTATAGCAGAGCAGCTCTAAAGGGCAAAGCTCATGGTCAGAGACTCACATGAGAACCAAAAGGTGTCCAGAGATCACTGAGATGTCAGGCCCTAGACAAAGAGTCCTGTAGGGCACTCTGTGTCACATGATAGACACCTGGGATTTACAGTCTAGAAAGTTCCAGAGAAATAGATAGTGTTGGCTTCGCTTTTAGGTAGAGGCTTAGCTATTAGCTTTATTTGGCAGCAGGCAGTAAAGGGAAGATGACTTATCTCCACCTCCTCAGAGGTCCATAACGTTTCCAAATAGTGCTACCAGCTGGGGACCAAGTGTTCAAATGCAAACGCCTATGGGGGGGCATTTCATATTCAAAACATGACACAGATAAAATTTGGGATCCAGGATGGCAGAAATTTCTGGTCATGAAGTAGTGTGAGTGCATTGTGTCTTTGTCCACTCAGGAAAAAGGGTCACTTAAGATGGATTTCTTTTTATTTACAGGTTGTGTTGAAGTGTGGAAGCTTTCCAGGGAGAAACATTCAATATTGAAGCACACAAGTATGAAAATTGCAAAGATCACTCCAAGAGTGTAGCAAACCTCCTTATAGTCTCCTTCCCTCCTTCCTCTCTACCCTCTGTTGAGTTTGTTGGCCCCAAAAGAATTTATGCTGAAGACAGCCTGGTTTCACACTGTGGTATTTGGATCATTGTTGTATAATAATATAAACAAACATATCGAAACATGTGGAAGAGCCACACACCACACTGGGCAGTGGCCTAGTCAATCAAAGATTAACCTAGCATCGCCATAAAACCCAGGGTCTGCCAAAGCTCAGGTTGGATACCGTTGAATGGCGCTGGCTGAGCATCTTGAGAGGGAACAAGAAGGGGCCTTCAAGGAGTACAGGAATCCTGAGGAGGATACCGGCTGCCTTGGAGGGTGTTATGGCTAGCTTAAAAGAGCACTGGTCAGTACCTTTGAAAGGTAATGGTCAGATATCTGAGAATAGCACTGGTCAGAAGTCTCTGGAGGGTATTATTGGGTACCATGGAAGAGTACTGGCTAGAAACTTACCAGAGTATTACTGGTCCGTGGGTCTGATAGTAATTTTTTACTGCTTGTCAGTGCCAAATTGTTGACAAAAATGACTCTTATAGCCAGCCAGGCTAGCATAAGGATTCTGTAAGAGTTTGAATTAGAGTGGTCCAGATAGGCTCATATGCTTGAATGTCTGGTCCTCAGGTAATGGGACAGTGTGAAAAGGATTGGAGTATGAACTTGATGGGGTATGTATGACCTTGTAGGAGAAGGAGTGTCACTAGGGGTGGGCTTTGAGGTTTCAAAAGTCCACACCACAGTCAATCTCTCTCTCTCTCTCTCTCTCTCTCTCTCTCTCTCTCTCTCTCTCTCTCTCTCTCTGCCTGAAGTCAGGATATAAAGCTCTCACCTCCCACGCTCCCTGCTATGATGTTAATCTAGCCCTCTAAAATTGTAAGCAAGTTCTCAATTAAATGCTTGCTTTTATAAGGCATGCCTTGGTCATATTGTCTCTTCACAGCAATAGAACAGGACTAAGACAGGCTATTTTTATGTATTTTAAAACATAATCATATCATATCATTCCATTTTCTTTCCTTTCTCCAACTCCTTTCATGGGCAAACTCCTCAAATTCCTGGTCTCCTTGTCTTTGTTATGTAGGTACATATAAATGTATAAACACAACCTGATGAAACCATTCAGTGTTGCTTGCATGTACATGTTTTTCAGGGATGATCCCTTGGTATTGAATAGCCAATTAGGGGCTGCTCCCTGGAAGATTACCCCTGCTCTTGTTATCTGCATGGGGAAATTCTTAAATCTGTGTATTAACCCATTTTCTTTTTTTTTTAAAGATTATTTATTTATTACATATACAGTATTCTGCCTGCATGTGTCCCTGCACCCCAGAAGAGGGCACCAGATCTCATCACAGATGGCTGTGAGCCACCATGTGGTTGCTGGGAATTGAACTCAGGACCTCTGGAAGAAGAGTCAGTGCTCTTAACCGCTGAGCCATCTCTCCAGCCCCCATATTAACCCATTTTCAATTACTCTTCTGAACACCTAGAGAATTTTACCTACAATGCTTATTTACTATTGTGATGTCTTGGTGGTCTAATAGTGCTTTATCTGCCTGATTATTTTTATACTAAACAACTTGAACCCTCTCTCAGGAGGAGTTCCCATGCATTCTATTGTTTACTTGCTAATGTAATGTAACAGTAATGCATGTCTCTTCCATGTTACAATAGGATATTTTCATTGTTTGTTTTCTCATTCTGGCATGGTCAGTTCACTTTCTGTCTTTAAACATCTTTCATATTTATCGTCTGTTTACTTACACAGAATAATTTCTTTTTTTTTAATTTTGATTTTCGAGACAGGGTTTCTCTGGAACTAGCTCTTGTAGACCAGGCTGGCCTCAAACTCACAGAGAACCACCTGCCTCTGCCTCCTGAGTGCTGGGATTAAAGGCGGCTACACAGAATAATTTCTTCAGACCTACGTCTGACATGAGTTTAAGGGACACACCAAATTTTGATATTAAATATTGTAGCATTCACTTATGAGTGTCCCATATAGAGATGATCAGTTTTAAACATGCTTTTCTTTTTTATGGTTTATAACTTTTTTTAAATCATAATCCTTTTGCAAGTTATTTCAACTTAAATTTTCCCTTGTTCAACTCAACTGAAAGCATGAAAAAAATTAAGTATAGAAGGAAGTAAGTAAGAAAGGGAATTTGGGGGAGGATGGAAAAAGGAGGACGGGAACTTGCTATATCAGGACGGGAATGCTTGGCATGTAGTAGAATTTTCATTATTTCAGAAGGATTTTCTATCAAGAGTGTGTCTGGGAAGGTTATGAGTAATAACTCAGTGGTACAAAGATAACAGGATCAAAAATAGGCAGCAGCTCCCAAAGACTCCCTGAAAAATGAGCCTGTGAGTAAAAGAGCAGGCTTCCCCTTTATCTCTCTGCTACAAACCTAATGTTGTTCAAATGTGGCATTTGGCATGAGAACCTTGGTTAGAAAATAATGCTCACAGGGTGTCTTAGTTAGGATTTCTGTTACTGGGAAGAGACACCATGACCAAAGCAACCTTAAAAATAAAAAACATTAAATTACGGTGGCTTACATTTTCAGAGGTATAGTCCATTATCGTTATGGTATGACATGGTGGTGTGCCGGCAGATATGGTATTGGAGAAGTAGCTCAGTGTCCTACATCTTGGCTTGCAGACAAAAAGGAAGCAATTCCAGTGTCACACAGAGGTAAGCTTGAGCAAAAGAGACTTCAGAACATGCACCCACAATGACGCACTTCCTCCAACAGGCCACACCTCCTAATAGTGCCACTCATTTTGGAGGTCATTTTCTTTCAAACCACCACACAGGGTATCTTCGCTTCTTTTCTATTGTTGTGAAAGACACAATGACCTCTGTGAATACAGTTAAAAACAACAATAACACTGAATTTTACAGTGAAAACCAGTTTATTTAAGTTGGATGTGAGCCAAGAGGACAGTATAGACTAAAGGAAAACATCCACAGATTATATCTGAAGTAGAACATAAGAAGACTTCTCCTAACTCAGTAACGTGACAAACAATTCAACCACAAAATGGGTCAAATTTGAGCATACATTTCCTCAAAGAAGGTGTTTGAAGAAGAGTTAATTTGGCAGCCCAACAGGAGATGCCTCAGCAGCATAGTGGATCATGATGACAGCAGTGCCCTCCAGAAATTATCTGACCACTGGCACTTCATCCTCATCCATGTCTGCACCTGGAGGAACAACCATCAACAACCATCTGAGCTTTGGGACCAAAGGCACCTGGAGGAATGATCACTGAAGGCTCTGCCCTGCTTATACTTGGAGGAGTGTTGGATAGAGCCACATTTTCCAGCTACATCAGCTGGAGGAAATGTGACCCCCCTGAAACACAGGTTCCACCTGTTCCTATTGGAGGAAGAGATGGGTAGACCACAGGGCAAGAATACACTCAACAAGGGCTGGGCGGTGGTGGCGCACGCCTTTAATCCCAGCACTCTGGAGGCAGAGGCAGGTGGATCTCTGGGAGTTCGAGGCCAGCCTGGTCTACAAGAGCTAGTTCCAGGACAGGAACCAAAACTACAGAGAAACCCTGTCTCGAAAAACCAAAAAAAAAAAAAAAAAAAAAAGAATCCACTCAACAACATAAAAAGCAACATGATACCACCACAAACTAGTGGTTTGACAATAGCAAGCCCTAAACATTCTAATGCAGATGAAGCAGAAGAAAATGACCTTAAAAATAAATATATGAAGATGATTGAGGCCCTTAAAAAGAAATGAAAAATTCTCTTAAAGAAGTGGAGAAAAAGAAAAACAAAAAATTCAAAGAAGGGGCTGGAGAGACGGCTCATAGACTGCTCTTCCAGAGGTCCTGAGTTCAATTCCCAGCAACCATATGGTGGCTCACAGCCATCTATAATGAGACTTGGTGCCCCCTTCTGGCTTGCAAGCACACATGGAAGGAATGCTGTACACATAATAAATAAATAAATATTTTTAAAAAATTTAAAGAAACAGAGAAATCTAAAATGGCTGAAAGACACTTAAGGAAATGTTCAACATCCTTATTCATCTGAGAAATGCAAACCAAAACAACTCTGAGATTCCATCTTATACCTGTAAGAATGGCCAAGATCAAAAACACTGATGACAACTTATGCTGGAGAGGTTGTGGGGAAAAGGGAACACTCCTGCATTGCTGGTGGGAATGGAAGCTGGTACAGCCCCTTTGAATGTCAATGTGGCGATTTCTCAGAAAATTAGGAAAGAACCTTCCTCAAGACCCAGCAATACCACTTTGGGGTATATATCCAAAGGATGCTCAATCGTGCCACAAGGATCCGTGTTCAACTATGTTCATAGCAACATTGTTGGTCATAGCCAGAACCTGGAAACAACCTAAATGTCCTTTGACCGAAGAATGGATACGGAAGATGTGGTACATTTACACAATGGAGTATAACACAGCAGAAAAAATAATGACATCTTGAATTTTGCAGGCAAATCAATGGAGCTAGAAAACATCATTTTGAGTTAGGTAACCCAAACACTGAAAGACAAATAACACATGGACTCACTCATAAGTAGTTTTTAAACATAAATCAAAGAAAACCAGCCAAGAAATCACAATCCCAGAGAACCTAGACAACAAAGAGGACCCTAAGAGAGACATACATAAATCTAATCTACATGGGTAGTAGAAAAAGACAAGATCTCCGGAGTAAATTGGGAGAGGGTTGAAGGAGAGGGGAAAGGCAGGGAGGGGAGCAGAGAAAAATGTATAGTTCAATAAAAATCAATAAAAAAACAAGAAAATTTGCAGGCAAACAGCTGGAACTAGAAGAAAAGCATACTGAGTGAGGTAACCCAGACCTAGAAAGACAAATATAATATGTACTCAGTCATAAGTGGTTATTAGACATAAAGCAAAGGATAACTAGCCTACAACTCCAGAAACCTAGACAACAAGAAGGACCCTAAGAGAGATATACAGGGATTTGCCACGCAAGGAGAAAAAAACAAGCTCACTTGAGTAAACTGGGAGTTTGAAGGGGCAGTGGGGAAGGTAGAAGGGGAGAGGAGAGGAAGGAAGGGAATGGGGAAAATGTATAGCTCAATAAAAAATTATATAAAAAAACTCCACAATGACTGGAAGCAGCTTAGGGGGAAAAAGGTTTATTTTAATTTACAGCTCATATTATGAAGGGAAGTAGGGACAGAAACTCAAAGCAGGAACCTGGAAGCAGGAACTGAAGCAGAAACCATGGAAGAATGCCACTTACTGGTTCGTTCTCCATTGCTGGCTCAGCCTGCTTTCTTATACCATCTAAGACCACTTGCCCAGTGGTAACACAACACAGAGTGGTAGGCTGGAGCCTCCCACATCAATCATTAATGAAGAAAAAGTCTCCATAGTCTTGCTTACTGGTAAGCCTGGTGGGGGTGCAATTTCTCAGCAGAAGTTTCCTCTTCTCAAATGGCTAGCGTGTGTCAAGTGGTCAAAAACCAAAGCAAAACACACTGCAAAATAAAACTAATCAGAGCACGGGATCGTCACCTTTTATCTTGTTCTTATTTTACCAACAATTCTACTTTCCGTATGCCTTTTTGAGCACTACATCTAAAATTATGACCTCCTCTGAAGGAAACGCTAAGACATTTTCCAGACTACTAGGCTTTAGGTCTGAAGCCAGGGCCTTTCTCTTAGAAACCCAAAGACTCCAGAATTCCAGTCTGGTAGATCAGGTTTCATTTCAGTGACAGCTGTCCTGCCTGACACTCTTGCACGAGACCACCATGAGGTGTTTATGCTCTGCACTGAAAAGCAGGGCTAATTCTGCACAGACCAAGAGAAATGTCTGTAGGATGTGTACTTGATGACACACAGGTGTCCAGACTAAGAGAAATATCTGTAGGACATGTAATTGATGCCACACAGGTGGCCATAGGAGCTGAGCCCTGGGTCCTAAGTCTGGCCTCTGTTTCCATTTGTGTCTGCTGGGAGAAGGGGCAGCACCTTAGAGGATAAGGCTATAACCATTTCTAGGGAGCTCTAACACCCTTCTAGACAGCAACGACTTGGGACCTGCAGACGTAATAAAGGACCTATGTGTCTCCTTAGTATGATAGATTCATGTCCCGTGGGTTGACAGAGCTACAGTCAGCTGCTGTGACTCTCTGGTGCTCTGGCCTTCGCCAGCATGTTTGTCCTTATCAGGAAGGCAATGGGTACCACACTGCCCATTACCCTTGGCTAGCTATGTAGCTGGTGAAGTTGGTGCTCCCTGGACAGTGGCTTTGTCTCCTCTCTCCCTCTCCCAGGATCACAGCAGTAAAAACAGATCTATATTTGTTTGCTAGGGCTTAGTAAACATATTTCTAAGTGTAAAGAACTTTTCTTATTAAAAAGTGTACATTTACAGCTGATGTCTCCTGTACAGACTGGGCAGATGCAGCCCTGTTATCAGTTGAATGTATGGTTTCTTTTTAAATATATACTTTAAAAGTGTGATTAAATGACCTATTTCTACTGTTTCACTCTCTGACTTTTCTTTATTTCAGTAATATGTAATATCTTTGCAAATTATTAATTAACCCCCAAATTTAACAGATATGCTTTGGTATGTTTATCACTGAGCCGATAACTGTACCAACTTCACTGAGCTCATTTAGTAACCAGGTTCCTAAGGTAAATCCCAGAGCTACTATCTAAGCTTGGGAGAGTCTGTCTGGTTGGCATTCATTAGCTAATTCTTGGCAGAAGACTGTATAAATTAAAATCAACAGTTTGAAACATAACATAAGCTATTTTAAATTATTTTGTGGCATACAGTTGGGGAATGAATACCCTTTGGCACTAAAATGAATAGTCGGCACAGTTCCTAAAGTTATAGGCCAATTAGAGTTCTTTCACACTTTTCAAGGACCAAGCATAAAAATCAAACAAGCGTTCATGAGATTATAGCAAAAGCTTTAACAATTGCATAGTTCCACTTGCTGATTCTGCCAGCAGGATTTAGCCTAAGAATCTTTTCATTCCTTCCTATGAGTGTAAGCATGGAAGTTGGCCCCAGACTCTGTACCTGCCTCAGAGCCTCTGCCAGTGCCAACTCAGGCGATTGCCCACTGGGGCTCTGCTTGGGTTGCCCATGGTGACTCAGGAAACTGCTGAGTCACCCACATCATGGCCTCATGCATTCAGAACTCTGAGCCAACGTTATACCTTTTTCCTAAATAAGTACTTTGTCTTCTATTCCTTTCTATTTCTGACAAACATTGAACACAGGTGTAGCCTCAACAAATCTCCCTGTTTTTAATCATGAACTACATAGGAAATGTTTCCAGATTCTAGTACTGACTTCAGACCTTTCCACGTCATTACAAACCCACAACTCTCCTTGGATGTGTCTGGTGGGATCCCTAAAATAACATGGGAAAAAAGAAAAACCTCATCTTCCTTTGGCCTCTTTTCTAGTTTTACCAAGCTTACCCCACTTCTCCCTGTGATGACTTACTCTGTATGGAGCACAAACCTTATTTGCTGGGTAGATCCTGCTTTCTCGACTTCCATCTGTTTATGACCACAGCCAGCTTATTGATGGCCTTTTTTTTTTTTAAAAAAATATTTATTTATTATGTATACAATATTCTGTCTGTGTGTATGCCCGAAGGCCAGAAGAGGGCACCAGACCTCATTACAGATGGTTGTGAGCCACCATGTGGTTGCTGGGAATTGAACTCAGGACCTTTGGAAGAGCAGGCAACACTCTTAACCTCTGAGCCATCTCTCCAGCCCCTATTGATGGCCTTTTATCCTGCAAACCATTCTGTTAACATACAAACCTCTAAAACATCTATCTGGACCATGTTCACAGCCTTTGTTTCTCATTGCCCATCTATAGTTGTAGGACGAGAGTATATTCCCCTGTCATAAAAATACAGATATACAGAATGAAAACCTCCTCCATGGAGGAGGTGCAACAATCCTGCCTTCCGCTTTCACAATCTCTCTAGCTAAAATACTCTTTGTTTCTTCTGCTTAGAAAATCTTTTCATATATCCAGTATATTCTAATTTTACCTAAAGGTTCTTTCTAAACATCTATTTTAGTTGAAAAGTAAAATTGATGTCTTAATATCATGTCTGAGAAAATGTAAACATTGTGGCATAATTAAATCTACTTACAGTATACATCATGGGTAAAAAGACTTAAAATCGACTGCCTTAGTAATTTTCAAGAACAGGACACATCATCACCAAGTACAGTCAGTCACCACGTTGTACAAGACATCTGAATCCTTTAGAGTTCGCTCACTCCTTGAGTCTTTAGGCCACATACTCCATGCATGGGCCTCCCAAGCCACCTTTGATGGAGCTACACCTGCTTCTATGTGCTACCAATAACCTTCTTTATAGTATTTCTCAGTGTCTAAGCATACTGCAGCTCCTTAGCTTTGACTTAGGACTTCCTTGTTCTTTTTCTTTACTAGGTTAGCTTCATTCAGTTTTTCTTCAACAAAATAGGTGGTCTGAAAATACCTGTGGACCAGCCCTCGGGTTTATCTGTCCATATGTTCACTTGACCTGTTAGAGAGAGTACAAACACCCCTGTAGCTTTGAGAGACCGCTCCCCAGACAACACAAATCTTTCAGGATCTGGGTTTCTCAGACAGGGCTCAGCAGATGGGACAGTGGTCTGGCACTCTGCACCCTGAGAGGGTTGGGCAGGTGTCTGAGAAGAAGGCACTCAGAGGATGAACTCTAGGAGGAAGACAGGGCTGAGAGAATCAGCATTAGAAGGCATCCTGAACACTGTGCTGTGTCTGCCAGGGAGCTGCCTCAGCATCTGAACACACAGGAAGCGCAAAATAAGGCTTCTTTGCATGTAGTGTGTCTTAGTTATATGGACATTCCATAGGAAAGTAGAAAAGGCAGAGTTCTTTGTCATATAAGGGAATGCAACATTAGTTGCTAAGGTTTAATGATTTCTTTACACGATCAACACTGTTCTAAGCATTTTATGTAATCATGAAAAGTGGGGAAACTGAGGCATAGAGGTTAGGTAAATTGTGTAAGATCAGTCATGAGGCTTACAAGTTAACCACAATATGTAAGTCCTTGTACAGGGCAAATGCTTCCAGCGCTATGCAAGGTGATTTGGTCTTGCTCACTTCAGAGGAGAAAAGGAAGTGATCCATTTTCTGCCAGCTATACAACGTCATGATGATACTCATCCTCTAAAGACAGGTTAACAGGGGAGGAGTAAATGAAATATATTTGATTATCATTTTACTGGACATCTTTTATGGGAGTCTCCAGACTGATTTATACTTAGGTTCCGTGAAGAATGGTCAGCTGTGCATAACTGCGCTGGCAAAGGGCCACCACCTGATGACTCCTCGCCTGTGCCTCGTGTGGGTCTTATGATTTAGTAGGCAAAGCACATTAGAGAATTTCTTTATAGTTGGTTCCAAGACGGAAAGACAGAGGACTAGGGGATGGTTGTGGTTTCTAAGCATGAAGATCTGCTTGGATAAAAAGAAGTTCTAGTTTCTAAGATATTTCGTGGGGCACAGAAAGCCAAGTTTCTATGGTTTGTCTTGGAAGACAATGGAAAGCAAAACATTGGCAGGGTGGGAAACAGATACAGCCTTTCTTCCCGAGGCTCTGAGGCCCCTCTACTCCATGGGAGCCTCCTATTCTTTAAGTTCACAAGCTTGTTTAATTACTAAAACCTTGTTAAATGAAAAGAACAAACCTCTACCCTACCTAGATGTCCAGAGGTTGACCCATGTTCATAGAAAGGTGAGCAGTGCTCCCCAGCCATGCTTGGTTTGCACTAAAACCGTGGTAGTGAGGAATTAGAGTACTCAAGGGTAAGCAGGCTCTGATGAGCATGAAAGACATGACCATAAAAATCGCTGATGACAACTGTAGAATGGTTTATGTGATTAAATTAATACGAAGAGCTTAGTGACAAGTTAATTTAACCATTTATTTATATGTAGAGAAAAATCTTCTATAACTGGATAAAACATTGGCAGAGCAAAGAAGTGTTTAAAGATTAATGCAAATAAATGAATCCTGTCCATGTAGAAATATTTCTGAGCAATTATCAAATAACAGAATAGCATGAGCCTTAATTCATAGTTACATAGTTGGCTGGAAAAATTCCAGTTTGGCCTCGAAGTTTTCCTTCCCACCAGTCAAAATGTGAGTCAGTCTTTGATATAACTGTGATTCTGTCTCCGGCTTGAAAATTCAAATCTCCTGGCTGTTGCCCCTCAAAAGAGTAGAGTGCTGTCACCTCTATTGGCTGATTCAAATTGCCTAGAACAAGAAAATGACGTTGGGCTGTAAGTATGTTAGGAAAGCAGCTGAAGTATGGGGTTGTAAAGATAGAAACAGAGCAGTTAGGATTTAATTTTGGGTTTTCTAACGGGTGTCAGAACCCACACTGCAGAATCTCAGTGAGGTTCACATAACAGACTTAGAATCTTCTCCTTTCTAAGATGGAAGACAGAGATAGAGCCCAAGGATCCACATGATAGAAGGAGATTGACTACTGCAAGCTGTCTGCTGGCTTCCATGAGTGCGTTGCTTATGTGCACTGACTTAGACCAGAACCATGGCCACGGGATCACAGCAGGAAGCATGAGCCAGGAAAAGCTAAAAGGTTCACCAAAAAAGACACTGAAAATACTTTCATGTATATGATAATATTTAACATTTTGATTACCTGCTTTTTTGACAATATTACTTATTCTCACACAAAATGGCCAATTCCTCAATAGTTTATAAATTCAGTAACACATAATTTGATGACTTGAGTGGCAAAAGTTTAGGGCACTAAATTAATGACTGTTTCATTTTTGGCCTTAATGTGTGTTCGATTCATTTTTTTTTAAGTGCTTAATCCTTTCAAGAAAAAAATTTCTAGGGAGTATTTAAGAAAAACAAGTTGAGAAATATTTTTACTAGAAAATCATGGGTTGCAAATGGCAATGCTGGTTCCTGCAGTCTCCACTGGCCTCTCAAGGCCTTCCAGAGAACAAAGACATATGACTTGTCACTAAAGAATATCTACAAGTCTTGAACATTTTCCTAGAATTTTCCATAACCCATCAAATTAACTGGAAATTTTGTGATTGTAGGGTGCTTACAAACCATTTTTAAGCAATACAGTTTTACTTACCAGTTTTCTCACGATAGCTAGAAAGCTCAGGATATAGTTTATATTCATTTCCATTACCTGTTAAAATAAAAATAAATAGGGGAAGATTTAAAAGCTTATTATAGTATATAAAACACACAAAGCCATCAAATCCTGACCTTGCTAAAGGTTTAAACGATTGGGCCAGGCTGTAAGCTGAGGGATGCCTAAACACCCCCACAAAAGGCTATGGACAAGGCAAAGTAGCTGAAGGGCCTGATACTGACCCATACACATCTCTTCCAGAAGCAACCATAGAACACTTTAGCAAGAAAGGTTGCAGCCCCACAGAGGATGTCCAAACATTCTTTTTTGTTTAACCCTTAAGATAATTTCAGACATCCCTTAGACGAGCCACTGTACAGCTTCTCCTAGATATCTGAAGATTAGGATGGATTTAAACAGTCACATGAGGTATGCTGACAACACATTATAATACCAATTATTTAAATTAAATAATCGCATTTCTCCTTTTGAATTACAGACTATAAACCACAGTGATCTGAATCTCACTATGGTTGATTAAAGAGAATCAATCGGCCTTTCCTAGTAGAGGGAATGTACAGCACCTGCTTTCAACCTTTAAACAATATTTCCATGCTCTCAGCTGGGCTGGCTCTGAGGAATTCCTCCATGAACTAGAGGCCTGGAAACTGTGTCTCATAAACCACTTCTCTTCATAGGCTCCTGAAGCCTTATGCACTCTGAGGACACAGGCACACCGTGGAGTTCATAGAAAAGGAAGGTGATATAGGTATCCCAGGAGAACCTACTTGAAGAAACTGACTAGAAAAAACTTTGGGTAGATTACCACATATTAGGTAAACATATACCAACTAAGGTTTCCTCAACTCTGAAATGGAAATGGAAACCATGATTCTACTGTATCAGGACAGAAATCTAAATGAGAAGACAAACCAAAAATTTTACTGAATGACATGAAATAACATCTGTACAAATAGAAAGCATAGACAGAGGCAGAAAAAAAAAGTCCCACAGCATATTCTAGCTAAACACTAAGTATAAAGAACAAAAAAGGTACTGAAAGCTGCAAGAGACAAACCATAAGTCACATATACAGGAAACCCCATGAAAATAACAGTTGATTTTTCAAACTTTAAGATTTTAAAAGCCAGAACCTGGCTAAAAGACTGTGGATCTCAACCTAGACTACTATATCCTGCAAAACTATTTACCACACTTCAAAAGAGAAAGAAAATCATTTCATGATATAAACAGACTAAAAGAATTAATGTCCACCAAATCAGCCCAACAGAGAATATAATAATGGGAAGCAATATCTTGGGTTGAAGAGAAGAATAAGTATAGCCGGGACACCAGAGAAAGAAAACAAATGAAGCTCAAATCCCTGAGATAAAAAACAGGGAAAATCAGAAACAGTAACATGAGAGCAACGAACACACACCTTTCAACAGGAACTTTACACACTAACTGCCTCAACTTCCCAATCAAAAGACACAAGTTAGTGAATAGATTAAGGGAGAAAACCCATTGGTCTGTGTATAAGAAACTCATCTTACCTTCAAAGATAGGTACTGCCTTAAAGAGAAAAGATTGAAGACACAATGCCAAGCAAATGGGGTCAGGAAGCAAGTAGGAGGCCACTATCCTAATCTGACAGAATAAACTCTAAACAAATTAATTACAAGAGAAAAACTACACTTCATTCTAATCTGGGCATAATTAACTCAGAAGACATTGCCATCCTAAAATAAACAAGTAAACACACACACACACACACACACACACTTAAATTCTGGCATATCCAATTTCATAAAGCATAAATGGTGGAATTAAAAACACAGATTAACTCCAACTCATTAATAGTAGGTGATAGTAATACCAAATTTTTTCAAAAAACAAAACAAAACAAGCCATCTGGACAAACAATAAGCAGAGAAACATCAGAATTAATATTACCAAATATCAAATGGACTTAACAGAGATGTACAGGATATTCAACCTAAACACCAAAAAATATACTTTCTGTTTAGCAGTGCATGAAGGCTTTTTTAAAGTAGACAGTTACTGGGACATAAAACAAATCTTAAATTAAAAAAAAATAACACCCTGTATCCTACCTGACCACTAGACAATAAACCTTAAAAACAACAGCAAACAAACATTCAATAAATACACAAACTAATGAGAATTAAATTGCACATTACTTAATGATAAATGCAGTCAAAGACAAAAATACGAAAGAAAATTTAAAAATCCTGGAACTAAATAAAAATGAAAACACAACACAAAAATCCTCCAGAACACATTAAAAGCAGTTCCAAGCCTATGAACTTCAACACCGATCAGTGTGGCAAGATAAATGTCTTAGTGGTAACAACAGCTGTCTAATTGGACTTGAGATCTACTGAATAAGAAGAAAGTCATGGCTGGCATTGTAAACCAAGTAGCTTGTGAGGATATAGACCTCAGGGGAGAACATACTACTGTCACTTTACTAAATGAGTATAATCCCTAACCCATTCTAAATACTTATCCTTATGCCCACAGACAAGTATCGTTCTCATTCTTCATCAAAGAAGCTTCTTTTCACTGTAGAAGACCACAATAGAAATCCATAATTTGTCCAAATGCAGAGAAAAAGGAACTGTGGTGTGCTTAGCGCTTAATGACATATTTACAATACATCTCCTGCCCCTAAGACTCAGACAGCACTGTGGAAGAGGTGGAAAGATTGCAAGAGCCAGGATACCAAGATATCTGCTGCAAGATTGCCTTCTAGATATTATAGGGAAGCCATATCCACAAAATCTCAAAAATATGGCTGTTTAAAAAAAAAAGACCAGAAAAATAATAACACCAGTAGAAATGCCAATTTAGATGGGGAAAATGACATGGGCTCCACCTCTATCTAAAGAGCTATAGACAATTAGTGGGTGTTGAAGGAGAATTAGTCTTCCACAGAGATAAGCAGCCTAAGCAGGTTTCATTTCCATATTCATTTGCATATATAAAAATAATGATGAAAGAATAAGGACTCATAAACTTGAAAGGGATTGGGGGCAAGGAGGAAATGAAGAGGGGGTAATTATGTGATTATATCTTAATTAAAAATTTAAGACAATAAACAATAAAAAACAAAAGCAGCTCTAAGAGGAAAATTTATAGCTCTACGCACCTACATTAAAGTATCAGAAAAAATTAAAATAGATTATTCAAGAATTTGGAGAAGCAAGAATAAACCAAACCCAAACACAACAGATAATAAGAAATTGCTATGAAATAATCCTCTTTTACACTGTAAAGATTTGTCACTAAAATTTGACTTAATAAAATGCAGATTGGCCAGTAGCAAAGCAGGAAGTATAGAACTAAAGATGATAGGAAGGAGAAGGGTAGAATCAGAGGAGTTGCCAGTCATACACAGAAGGAGCAGAAGATAGACATGCCATGCTAATAATGGTACCACCACATGGCAGAGCTTCAATAAAGAATATGGGCTAACTGAAAATATAAGAGCTAGTAAGTAATAAGCCTGAGCTATTGGCTGAGCATTTATAAATGATATTAAGCCTTTGTGTCAGTTAATTGCGAGCAAGTGGTCAGGACAAAAAGCCTCTTATCCCAATGTGGGACAAGAATTTCCACAAAGAACCTGAGAAAGCTTTAAAAAATAAAAAAGGATGTTAGACACACAAGAATGGAATCAAGCAAAGCTTGTTAGCAGCAGAATTTTCTTGGGCGAGCTTTGTTTGCTGGTGGCAAGCAGAGGCATGGATCCTTTAAGAGACACCTTCCTGACTCAGTGTTGGTAGCAAAAACCATGAGGGTCTTTTAAGAGGGCATGTTACAAACTTGAATGAAGTTTATGAGCAGTGGGTGACATGCTACTCTATGGTGGCATGGATCCAGAAACTCACCAGAGTTGAGATGGCTCCCACTGGTACTGCTGCCACTAAGCTAAGCTCGTACAAACCAAAGAATGGGGCTTAGCAGTTTAAAGACTCATGTGCTTATACATTAAAGAGAGATTCAGAAAAAAACAAAAAACAAAAAGCCTCTAAATGGGCTTCAGTGTGTTTAAAAATATATACAGACTTGGGAGAGAAAAGAAAAAGAATAAAGAACATTCTTAAATAAGAAATAGAGTATAAAAATATAACAAGACACAAAAAGACGGGAAATACACAAAGAGTCTGGATTATGTATATTGTGTTGTTTATAAATTTTTCGCCTGCTGAGAGACCTTACTATATTAAATAAATCTATATATTTTAAAAAATCTTGATGTCAAAACTTAAGTCAAAAGATATGTTACTTTGGGAAAGAGGTTCTGCTTTTATTTCCACAGGAAATGAGAGGCTCTAGATTTACTTTGAGTTATGAAAATTCAGGTTTGACCAAGAAAGACGCCCCCAAAATTTCCAATCAGAACAAATGGCCCACATGATTTAATGTTTCAGAGTGCTTCTGTTGTAGTTTCCTCTGAGTTCTTCATCCAGAACAGCTTCAAGGTGTCTAGTTGAGATGACCCAGCCTCACGGTATTATCCAGTCAGGACTTGACCAAAATCCTAAATATTCTTAGGGTCCCCCAAAGATTACCACTGTCCCCAATCAACAGTTAGTAGTCTAGAGAACTATGCCCACATTTCCAAAAGTAAATTATGAATGTTTGTAATCATTTAAGGTGGTTGGTTACAAGTTATTATTGGTAATAGTCAGAAAAAAAGCTGAACATAGAAAATTAAATTCAGGAATCTTGTATTAAAAAGATGGGGGGGTATGACATAGGAATGATGAAATAAAATGGTAGATTATTGAACCTATTTTAATCCAAAAACCAACTATTAATCTACTAATATTTGGCATGGGTATAGATTTTAGCTTATTGATACAAATTTAAAGTTATTTTTGCTATACTGTATGTATATTTCTACTCTTGTTTAAGGTATTATGTTTATGCAGCTCATTTAAAAATGTAATATACAATTTAAAAATACAGACTCACAGTCACCTATAACAGTCAAACTCATAATCATGTTAAGTATGTTTTCATGGTCACACACAGAGATAATTAGATAGATGGTCTTCAAATACTTCAAAGGCCTATAGGATATAGATTTAATATATTTAATAACCTAAGGTTTTTCATGACAGTGAGACACATCTGCTCCTGGTCAATAGCCTGGCAGGAAGTATAAATGTTGTGACCAAACTCAGGATAATGGAGAAGAGCAGAGTCAGAGGAATTGCCAGCAAGATGTAGAGAGAGCAGAAGACAAACATGCCATGCTAATAAAGGTACTGCCACATGGCAGAACATAAATAAGAAATATAGGTCAACTTAAAATGTAAGAGCTAGTTAGTAATAAACCTGAGCTATTGGTTGAGCATTTGTAAATAATATTAAGCCTTTATGTCAGTTATTTGGAAGTAAGCAGTTGAGGCAGAAAGCCTCTGTTTAAAAGAAATATTAAAAACCAAAGCATAAGCCAGGCAGTAGTGACCTACTCCTTTAATTTTCAGTCAGGTACTGTGGGATAATGCTCTTGTACACTGTAAAGATTTTTCACTCATATTGGCTTAATAAAATGCTGATTGGCCAATAACCAGGCAGGCAGTATAGGCAGGGCAACCAGACTAGGAGAATTCTGAGAAGAGGAAAGGCAGAGAGACACAGTAGTCAGCCAGGCACAGAGGAAGATGAAAATGTCTCATTGATAAAAGGTACCAAGCCATATGGCTAAACAAAGATAAGAATTATGAGTTAATTTAAGTTGTAAGAGCTAGCTAATAAGAAGCCTGAACTAATAGGACAAATCATTTATAATTCATATAAGCCTCTGTGTGTTTCTTTGGGACTGAAAGCTACAGGACCAGGCGGGATAGAAACTTCCATCTATATTGGGGGTGTGTGTGCAGAGGCAGGCAGATCTGTGCGTTCAAGGCCAGCCTGGTCTACAAAGTGAGTTCCAGCACAGATGGGGCTACACAGAGAAACCCTGTCTCAAAACTCCAAACCAAACCAACCAAACAAAAACAACAACAAAATAAAACCAGAGTATAAATAAATGAAACAGAAACGAAGAACATAATACAAAGAATCAATAAATCTAAGATTGACTCTTTGAGAAGATAAATATGATTGACAAGCCCTAGTTCCAATTAATCAAAAGGAAGAGATAACCCAAATTAATAAAATCAGAGATGAACAGTGAAGTATTACCAAAGACATCAGAGAAATTCAGATTATATGGAAATACTCTAAAAATCCAGAATTCATTAAGTTAGAAAAATTTAAAAATGGACAAATGCTGATGCCGTGTTAAAGGAGCAGCAGGTGTCAGCCCAGCAGGAGGTGAATCCCCATGTGTGAGTCTTAAATAGACTATGCCCTGAGACCTCTTGCTTCTGCTGTGCCTTTACATGTTTGCTGCTGTAGCTGTTACATTTCTCTGGCATCTGACATGGCTGAATGGGTGTGAAGAGACCCTCACTGCTTATAATGCAGTGTGCTTATCTCATGGAAATATTCTACTGGGCGTTTTTACCTGTGGGTTATTATGAAGACGATTTCTTTTTAAGCTATACAGTCTAATCAATAATAACAGTTTATATAGAGTTTTGATGATAAAAAATAAAACAAGGAAGCGCCACACAGCTAGAGCACATGAATTTCTATCAAGGAGCTGCATAGACTATGGCTCAGGTTAATGGTTAAGACAAATAACTGAGTCTCAGTAGCCCAGCTAGTTTAAATTCTGTTAACCCTAATGTTCACAGGTTTCAGAGGACATCATAGCTGAAACAAAGCTTTGAAAATAACTTAAAGTTAGACTAGATGTTTTTGTCAAATATCTTTGAGGTGAAAAACCTAAAAAGACAATCTAAAATGTCTTTTAGAAAGGCACACAGTTGAAAGAGGAAATTGTTAAGGTCAGGGAACAAACACAAAGCAACCCAATATTACTAACAGATGTACTTTGCTGGTGATCAAGGGTGATGATTAATTTCTTATACCCATTTTTACCCTCAATCTCCCGATATAAAAAACTATTGATGAGTGGGTATGTACCATAAAGATTTGAAGTAGAGCTGACTGATTTTTTTTACATTGGTGATTTAAGATTCCTTCTATGATTACTTCTCAAGATAAGTAATAGAGTGATTGGCCCTTTCTTTGTAATGGCAAAAGGCAGCTTGCCAGTAAAAGAATATCTTGCTTGACTACACACTGTTAATCTTTAACAAGTTGCTTGGGCATGAATATTTGTGGGTTCTTGAGATAATTTGTTTTTTGCTTGTGATATGTAAAAATTTTAGTTATGTAAGGGATAGGTAAAACACGCTTTTTTAAAAACTTGTATTCATTGTAATCATTTACCTGAAAAACAAAATGTAACCACACTGTAATTTTTATGTTGCCTGACAGATTTTGCTGGGGTATATAAGGTGTAAGGGAAAGAATAAAGATACAGTTAAAACAAGTTAGAAGGAAAACATCAAAAAATGAGAGTATTAAATGAGTTAGAAGGAAAACATCAAGAATGAGAGAAGGAAATCACCATAAGAATAAAGAATAGATAACCAAAAGAAGAATAAAGACAGCGTCTGAAGGAAACCATCAAGAGAGTATGTGAGTGTCTTTCCCTTAACCCTCCCAGATAAAGCAGTCTTAGTATGCACCGCCTCTGTGGATGCTCTTTGAGCCCTGCTCTGATGAGGATTCATCCAAACCACCTAAACTAAACCAAGAAGAGATCAACATCCTAAACAAACACATAGCAAATAAGGAGCCCAAAATACTAATGAAAAGCCTTTTGCTTGTGGGGGGAAAAAGCTCAGGCCAGATGGATTCACAACAGAAGTCTATCAGACTTTCAAAAAAGATCTATAACCAATACTTCTTAAATTGTTCAAGACAACAGAAACAGACAAGCACTTCCAAACTCCTTCTGTAAAGCAAGTATTACTATGATACTCAAACTAAATAAAGATACAGCACCAAAGAAGATGATAGGCCAATATACCTGATGAACATAAACTCAAAAATTCTCAATAAAATAATTATAAAACAATTACAGGGTTATATAAAACAAGATCATCCACAACAATCAAGTTAGCTTTACCCCTGAGATACCGGAATAGTTCAATATATTTAAGTCAATAAATGTTATAAATCATACAAATGTACTTAAAGACAAAAAGAATCACAGTATCATCTCAAAAATAGGACCTTGACATAAAACATCATGCCTTCACATTTAGTACAAAAGTACTAAAAAATAGTAGACCAGGAAGGTACATACCTGAACCTAAATAAGGTTATATATGACAAACCCATAGCCAACATCATCCAAATGAAGAAAAACTTGAAGCAACCTCATTAAAATTAGGAATGAGACAGGTCTGTCCACTATCCCCACTTCTTTTCAATATAGCAATCGGAACCTAGCTAGAGCAATAAGACAAGAAAAGGAAAGTAAAGTGATTCAAATGAAAAAAAAATAAGTCAAATTATTCCTATTTATAGATGATTTGATATTTTACATTAAGAGATCACCAAAATTCCACCAGAAAACTTCTAGAAAAAAACCACTTTCCACAAACTGGCAAGATACAAAGTCAGTTTCCTCTTTAGATACCAGCAACAAACATCCTGAGAAGATCATTTAAACACTCCTATTAACAATAGCCCTAACACACACACACACACACACACACACACGCACACACACACACACACACACACACGCACACACACACAGATACACACACACACACACACACCCCAAAAAAGAAGGAAGAAAAGAAAAAAGACTATCAAAAGATGGCTCAGTGGTTAAGAAAACTGCCTGCTATTCCAGAGAACTTGAATTTGGTTCCCCGTATGCATGTGACAGCTCACAACTGCCTATTAACGCCCATCCCAGGGATCTAACACCCTCTTCTGGTCTCTATGTGTACTGCACACATCTGATACACATACACATGCAGACAAGACACCAATACAAATAAGATGAAAATAATTAAAATATCTAGGAATAAACCTAATCAAGAAGGTAAAAGACCTCCTACAATGAAAACTTTAAATCTCAAGAAAGAAATAGATGAACACATTATGTGCTGGAAAGACCTTTGTACTCACAGACTGGCAGGATTAATACTGATAAAATAATGACCACCCTACCAGAAGCAATTTAGAGATTCAATGCAATCAAAATACATTCTTCACAGAAATAGAAAAAAAAAGTCCTAAAGTTCATATGGAGCCACAAAAGACCCGGGATAGCCAAAGTAATCTTGATAAAAAAGAAGAGAGGTATAACCATGCCAGATTTCAAGCTATATTATAGAGATAAAGTAATAAAAACAGTATGGTACCAGGGAAAAGGACAACATGTAAGTCAATGGAACTAAATAGAATTTGTGCGTACATAATTATGATTATCTAGCATTTGACAAAGATGCCAAAAAATATACACTGGAAAAAAGACAGTTTCTCTTACAAACACTGCAGTGAAAACTGGATGCCCGCATGCAGAAAAATGCAATTTGATTAGTGTCTATGATACTGCACCAAAATCAACTTTAAATGCATCAGAGACCTCAATGTGAATCTTGAAACGCTAAGACTGATAGAAGAAAACATAGGCAGAACCTACAAGATAAATGTGTAAAAAAGGGATTCTTGAATGGGACTACATTTATCCAGAAACCAAGGTCATCGATGGACAAATAGGACCTCATGAAACTAAAGTATATCTGTGCGGCAAAGGAAACAATCATGAGAAAGTCTAAGGAGTGGAGAGACTAGACGGTTAATATCCAGAATACATAAAGAACTCAAAAAAAAAAAAATAAAGGTAACAAACCACCCAACTAAAAAGTGGGCCAAGGATCAGAACAAAAAGTCTTCAAACGAAGAAAAAGAATGGACAAACGGTAAAGAAATATCTTTAAATGTTTAACCCCCCCCCTTTTTTTTGAGATGGGGTTTCTGTGTAACTTTTGAGCCTGTAGTGGAACTCGCTCTGTAGACCAGGCTGGCCTTAAACTCACAGAGATCCACCTGCCTCTGCTTCCTGGGTGCTGGGATTAAAGGTGTGCGCCACCACCACCTGACTCACCATTCTT
Organism: Microtus pennsylvanicus; assembly: GCF_037038515.1. Lineage (NCBI taxonomy): Eukaryota > Metazoa > Chordata > Mammalia > Rodentia > Cricetidae > Microtus > Microtus pennsylvanicus. The sequence goes on along the minus strand of NC_134586.1, from coordinate 103,841,382 downwards.
AATAATTAGAAAAGGCAAATAAAAACCACTTTAATATTTCATCTTACTCTCGACAGAATGGCCAAGATCAAGAAATGTAAATAACTGACACCAAAGGCTAGAGAAGACGTGGAAAGGGAGAACCCTTGTTCACTGCTGGCAGAATTACAAACTGATACAGCCACTATGGAAATCAGTGTGGAGACGTCGCAGAAGCTAAAAGCGGAGCTACCATGAGCCAGCGACATTACTCTTCGGCATATGTCCGGGAAAGAAGTGAAACTATGAAATTTGCAAGGAAACAGAGGAAACAAGAAAACATGGCACTGAATGAGGCAACCCACACCCAGAAAGACGATCGCCACATGGTTCCCCTTACTTGTGACTTAGGATGTCAGCACATATCCTGGAGAGACCCGCCCTCTCCAGAAAAGTAAAGAGGGACAGGGGGGCACAGGAGAAAGAGCGCTGCAGAGGGAGGCAGCAGGCCAAGGGCACTGTGAGGGGGGCATGGGAAAATGGGCTTGGGGAAAGAAGGCAATGCAGAGAAGACAGAAGGAAGGTACTTAGCACTAAGGATGCTTGAAAAAGCCATAGGGAAACATATACTCTCATGGTTACATACAAACACACATACAAGAAATATACATATTTGTAGTTTAAATGAAGTTACATCACTTGGGGTGAAAATGATCCCTTCAAGAGCCATCTATAGACTCGCTACCATCACCCAATGCTAGGCATGGGAATCCTCTCTTCCATCTGTTGGTTAGGGGAGCCCAAGAGTCTCCAATAACATTACATTACAGCTATTATGCCCTTTGCTGTCTCCCAGAACTTCAAGGTAAGATCCTACTGCTGAAAACACCACTTTGGACACGGCTTGGTAGAACTGAGCTGGAATCAACCTGGTACCTTCTTCCCTGAGGAATACTGGAAGCTCCTAGGCAAGCTGCCAAGGGAGAAAAGCAGTAAGTCCTACCTGTCTATAAAGTCTATGAACTCAAACAAGGACCACCCTGGTAAGATATTCCCTGTGGTGCAATAGCCGAGTTTTACAGCTAGTGGCAACGGACAGCCATCAGACTGGATTTAAGCCTTGCTAAGTAGGAGGGAATTCATGCCTGGCACTGGAAAGCCAACTACCTATAGCTAATGATGTCATAGACCTTACAGAAAACCCTACCACTGCCATGTTCCTAAACCCGTCTAAGTTTTAACTGTATTCTAAACACTTCTCTTTATGTCCATAGATAAGTATAGCTCTTGTTAGTCATCAAGGCTTCTTTGTGCAGCGGATGGAAACCATTACAGACATAGTCACTACTGGTCAAAATGCAGACAACTGACTGTCGGGTACTCGATCTTAGTCCATATATATCTACAGTGCAACCCCTGCCAACAAGGTGCAGAGAACATCATGGAAGAAAGGATGGAGTGATTCTAGAGATAGACAATGGAAACAATAGAAGGGATGCAAACACTGCACATAGACACAGCACATATATATGCATGTGCATGTCTGTATATATATAAACAGAAAACTAAAAAGGAAGAGGTTGTAAATTTGAAAAGGAGTTGGGAAAACACAGGAGGAATTAGAGAGATGAGAAGGGATGGAAATGACATAAAGACAGTGCTCGTATATGAAAGCCTTAAAAAATCTTTTAAAATTAAAACGGATACAACAAGAAGAAACCTGAATGGTTATAAAATCTAATTTCACCTAGCTTAAAAACACTTCATGGAGACCCTGTACTCCTAGCAATATACAGCAAAATAAATTAGACATTTAAAGATTCTTTTATCTTTATTTTATCTATATGAATGGCTTGCCTGTGTGTATGTGAACCACACATGGGCATTGTCTGCAGACACCTGAAGAGGGTGCCCCATGCCACAGAACTAGAGCTACAGTTGGTTCTGAACCACTAAGCGGGTCTTAGGAGTGGAGATGAGGGTCCTCTACATAAGCACCAAGTGCTATTAACTGCTGAGTTATTTCTTAAGCCATATATGATTTTCAAAGTTTGAATATAAATTTCATTGTAGATTTAAGACAATATCCTATGAATGAGAGAAGTCATCACAAATTACAGCAGAAACTCATATATGAAGCTCTAAGTTATGGCGTAGAAAAAGCTGAACATTGACTTTTCTCTTAAATGCTCATAGTTCTTCAATTTGATATTGAAATATAACAATAGTACTCATTTTCTTAATATGTAAAGATTGCTAAACTACTGTTATATTTAAGCTGCAATAAAGTACTTACTCTGGGGGCCATTTGGCTGGACGGGAGCTAGGGATTGCTGTGGTCTTGATGATGGTTTTGGAGGTAATTCCTTAGCCTGGAAGACACATGAAGAAATACACAAAATTTTAAAAATCTGCTTTTATTTATGAGAATAGGATGATTTTTGCCTCTAGCCTGTTTACTGAGCAGGTTTCATCCTCTCCGTTTATTATCTGGGCTCCCAGAAACTCATGTGTATAGACAGGACTGGACGAGAGACTCGGCTGGGGGTTCATCCAGTTTGTACTTGCACTTGAGATCCCTTCCCTCTGACATTCATGCGTGGTCTAGTACACGATTGCACTTAAGCCCACTCCTCCTTGGACATCTGTGTGTGTGTCTCCAGGGGCTGCAAGTCCAGTGATATGGTCATGGGAACAGTCAGCAGAGAAAGTGGTGATAACTTCAACTCTATACTTCAATTTCACTCTGCACAACAGGGCTCAAGCGGAGACCAAGGGAAGAGAGGTCCAGCTGGTATTGGTTCTCTAACATTACCAGACTTCATCTTAAGAGACATATGATTATAGAAGACATACTATTCTTAAAATATGTACAATGTCAAAACTTTAGGGCATTTTTGAGGACTTTACGTAAAGAAATCATAAAGGAAGCTCAGTATACCAATGGGAGCTTGATATCAGAGATCGTGGGTCCTAAGACTGAAACGCCTTAAACTCATGGAGACAGAGAGGAAGCCTTTCGACAGTACCTTCTTCTGCTCCCGCGCTGCCTTCCTCAGATTGATGCGCTGCCCTTCGTTTTCATACTTCTCAGTAAAGGAATTGAGGATTTCATAAAGATCTTCGGCTTGAGCAGGCTGTGGAACATCTCCAAACAAAATGTCGTAAGCTCGAATGTCCTGACAGTAAAATCTAGTAAACACAAAATTAAGAACATGTCTGTAACATATACAGACATGCTTTGGGGGTAAATATAGGACATTGACATAAATGGGTAATTACTCTTATGAAATCCGTCAGATACCACAAGACTTACCCCGTTTCTAATCCTTAGATACACCCCAAGCTCACTTTCTAAATCAACGAACATAAATATTGATATATACTTTTCTCCATAAAAGAGCATGCCAACTAACACACACATTTATAAGGAAATACATAAAGTACACATATTTTCATAAGATTTATCTTCATGCTTTTCTACAAAATAATTACTATACATGGCTTTATGATTTCTTTAAAATGCTTGCTTTTATCAAAATTAAAAATCTGCCTTGCGAGTTTTAAAGACTTGCAGTTCTTTAAAGGGATTATGGGAGGCAGTTTACCTAGGATTTAGCTGAGCTTTAGAAAGAAGACCAAACACCTACGATGACGAGCTCCTAAAAGCATTTTCAAGTTCATGAAGGTGGACAGACACATCACTCTTGCTTCTATAAGATAAAGATTTTTGCAAACCTTCATTTCCCTCATTCAGACTAGCTCTGATTTATATGTAGGATAGCAGTATGATATTTTATTCTTAGAAAAACTGGTGTGGGAATTCACTCCTTCATTGCAATATTAGTCCTACTGACAGGGCCCTGTGGGTCACCAGGACACTGGCTCCCTTGGGCGTGTGATTCTGGTATTGCTAGTGTGATTTCTCAGATCCACTGGAGGAAAAACTATCCAGACACAAGATTAAAGAAGCTCTGAGACAACAACAAATAGTTTAAAAATCAAATTGGGTTTTGAATCAAAATTCGTTTCTATTTTGTATGGAAGAAGACAAACCCACAGTCTGGTGATAGGAATACTCCTTCATAGCGAGGCACTTCTAACAAATCCACAAGACTATCTGCTGTGCTCACTATAAGGCTTGGTAATGTCATACTGTTTCCTAGTTGAATTTTCCCGGCCAACAATTTATGTGCTTATTACAATGTCAAGGCCCTCTCCTCTGCAAAAAACTAAAACAACATAGCTACAATAAATGCATGTCATGACTGTAATCTTATTTGGCAAAAGAACACTAAGGAGGAACCGGGGGTAATTGAAAATATTAGTAAGAAAAATGTAATGTTTTGCTTGTTTTTTCTCTCTGTTTTATTTTCACAAGCATATACTACTTTTTGGCTTATTTTATTATATTCTATGTATTTGCCTGTGTATCTCTGTGTACCACATGCTCACTGGTGCCCTCAAAGGTAAGAAAATGGGATTTATTCCTTGGAACTGGAATTATAGTTGATGATTATGAACCACCACGTGGGTGCTGGAAACCAAACCTAGGTCCTCTGTAAGAGCAACAAGTGCTCTTAACTGCTGTGCCATCTCCCCAGTCCCAAGAAATACTAATTTCATGTTTAAAATTTTAAATAAAGACCTTGCTGCATTTAAATGATTATGTAAGTGTACTCATAAACTCCTAAACTACGACAAATTTTGAAGTATTATCTCCTCATCACACACTTTAAAAAAAATCAGTCAAAGTCACTCTGCATGAACTTACTTCCGATTAGTCTCTTTCCTTTCAATCAAACAGCTTCCTTCCAGGGAGATGCCAGCAAAGAGGCCCCGGGATTTGCAGTAAGTGAAGACAGCTGCAGAGCTCCTCAAGGCCACATTTCCTTCCAGGTTCCTACAACAGAGGGCAGACCAGGATGACTGCTCACCACTCAGGGTCTGTGTTCTCAGGCCATGGACCAGGATGACTGCTCATCACTTGGCCACAAGGTCTGTCTTCCTAGGCCATGGACCAGGATGACTGCTCATCACTCAGGGTCTGTGTTCTCAGGCAATGGACCAGGATGACTGCTCATCACTTGGCCATGGGGTCTGTCTTCCTAGGCCATGGACCAGGATGACTGCTCATCACTCAGGGTCTGTGTTCTCAGACAATGGACCAGGATGACTGCTCACCACTCAGGGTCTGTGTTCTCAGGAGATGGACCAGGATGACTGCTCATCACTTGGCCATGGGATCTGTTTTCCTAGGCCATGGGCCAGGATGACTGCTCATCACTCAGCCACGGGGTCTGTCTTCCTAGGCCATGGTTTTCTTTGTCTAGAGCTTTCAGGCGGCTTGAAGAGAAGGCAGTTGTGGGAGAACGTATCACATGAAACAGCTGTAGAAGGGCTGATGGCCTGGTGGGATTGCACTAGAGAGAGACATTTGGGAGCTAGCCCTCTCAACCAGAGAAATGCATCTCAAGAGCACTGAGAGTAAGGATTCTTCTTCCGTAGAACATTTTCAGATGGTTTACTGTTTAACTTCCATAAACAGGTAGCAATTCTAAATCTCTAGCCTGATATACCCAAGAGATGCCCTATCATATGACAAAAGCATTTGTTCAACTATGTTCATAGCAGCATTATTTGTAATAGCCAGAACCTGGAAACAACCTAGATGCCCTTCAATGGAAGAATGGATGAAGAAAGTGTGGAATATATACACATTAGAGTACTACGCTGCGGTAAAAAACAATGACTTCTCAAATTTTGCATACAAATGGATGGAAATAGAAAACACTATCCTGAGTGAGGTAACCCAGACCCAAAAAGATGAACATGGGATGTACTCACTCATAATTGGTTTCTAGCCATAAATAAAGGTCACGGAGTCAATAATTGGTGATCCTAAAGAAGCTAAATAAGAAGGTGAACCCTAAGAAAAACATATAGTTATCCTCCTGGCTATGGGAAGTAGACAAAATTGCCAGGCAAAAAATTGGGATCTTGGGGGTGGGGTGGGATGGGGGTATGGAAATATGGGGAGAGAAAAGTGAGAAGGGGAGGATGGGGGGAACTTGAGGAAACAGGATGATTGGGATAAAGGAAGGTTGGATTGGGGAGCACGGAAGCACAATTCTTAGTTAAGGGAGCCACCTCAGGGTTGGCAAGAGACTTGAACCTAGAGTGGCTCCCAGGAGCCCAAGGCGATGTCCCCAGTTAGTTCCTTGGGCAGCTGAGGATAGGGAACCTGAAATGACCCTATCCTATAGCAATACTGACGAATATCTTGCATATCACCATAGAACCTTCATCTGGTGATGGATGGAGATAGAGACAGAGACCCACACTGGAGCACTGGACTGAGCTCCCAAGATCCCAATGAGGAGCAGAAGGAGGGAGAACATGAACAAGGAAGTCAGGACAACGAGGGGTGCATCCACCCACTGAGACAGTGGGGCTGATCTATTGAGAGCTCACCAAGGCCAGCTAGACTGTGACTAAAAAAGCATGGGATAAAACCGGACTCTCTGAACATGGTGAACAATGAGGGCTGATGAGAAGCCAAGGGCAATGGCACGGGGTTGTGATCCTACTTCATGTTCTGGCTTTGTGGGAGCCTAGCCAGTTTGGATGTTCACCTTCCTAGACATGGACGGAGTGGGGAGGACCTTGGACTTTCCACAGGGCAGGGAACCCTGACTGCTCTTTGGACTGGAGAGGAAGGGGGAGAAGAGTGGGGGGAGGGGGAGAAGGGTGGGAGGAGGGGGAGGAGAAATGGGAGGCTGGGAGGAGGCAGAAACTTTTTTTTTCTTTTTCTCAATAAAAAATTAAAAAAAAAAAGAAATTCTACTTCTTTGTAACACAAATGGGGGCCTGCTTGTTGTTGGGGTTTTTGTCCTGCCTGGTACCCCACAAATGTTTAGCCCCAAAGAAAATCACACTTAGGTCTCCATAAATTATAAGCTGATTGGCCCATTAGCTCTAGCCTCTCACTGGCTAACTCTCATATCTTGATTAACCCGTTTTTCTGATCTTTGTTAGCCATGTGGCTCAGTACCTTTTTCAGTGTGGCAGATCACATCCTGCTGCTTTGGTGATCTAGGCAGGAGTGTGTGTGGGGGGGTCAACTTCTTCCTCCTTCCCAGAATTCTCCTGTTCTCATTGCATCATTTCTACTTCCTGTTTGGTTTTCCCACCTAGACTTCCTGCTTGGCCAATCAACGTTTATTTAAAACATTATTGACAGAATACAGACAATTCTCCCACACCACTTCTTCATTTCCATTCAAATTTCTTCTTAATATGCCCCAAACTGTGACTTTTTAAGTCTTTAGAGTTTGGAATCTATTTACTCACCTGCCCAGGGGCCCGACTGCTACAGTAAAGTTCCCTCCGAGAGTCAGGTTTCCACCCTTTGCAAAGGCTTCTACTGCTCTGTCATAATTCAGAATTATCACCAAATCCGACACCTGAAATGTAGAAACTCGCTCATTTATAAATAGCGATTCTGCCCGATGTAGTGGTGTCCACCTTTAATCCTAGCACTTAGGACACACAGGCAGGTCTATCTTCATGTGTTTAAGGCCATTCTGGTCTGCAAATCAAATTCCAGGCTGCTAGCAAGTCTACTATCTCAGCAAACAAAGAGCAGCTCCCCCCACTAATAAAATTTAGCCAGACCTAAATATTGCATAATGTATGCATTGATTTAAACTCAGCTATACCATTTGTAATGTAAACTTTCAATGTAGATGGAAAGCCAGATACGAAGGGATACCATTTCTTTGAATAGATAAGGCCAGAAGCCAGCCTTGTACAGGTAACAATAGCAATGGCCTGTGTGCCATTCAGCCCTCCTGACAACAGGCAATACAGCTGAGACATTAGCAGTTGCTCTATCTGCAAACTGTCACAGCAATAACCAGAACAGATCAAGACGGTGAAGACAGAATGTGCTTTGATCTCAAAATAAACTTCTACAAAAATCTAGTCTCATAGGATGCAGACAGGGGACTTCATGTCAGACTTCATTCTGAGATGATTTCTGCCCTAACTCTGTGAGTAGCTGCATACTTAACCACCCCGACACTGCATGTTGGGTGTTTGAATGGTGTCAGCTGACTTCATTAGTAATGCTTAAGGCAGTAACTTATTTCTTCTCTAAATGAGAATAGAAACTAGAATAAGGCTCAAGTGACTGGTTAGGCCAATACAATATAGAGTTTGTTTTTCAAATTCATAATGGCCATAGGAAGTCCAAAGTTAGACAAGAAAAGGAGCATCACCCATAATGTGTGAGGCCTCACTGGAGACCACAGTGCTGATTCCCAGTTTTCCTCCCCCTTAGGGTGATACATTAGGTGGCGTATTGATTTGATTTGCTACCCTGAAGTCTTAGCACAGAACCTACGTCACCCAACTGTCAGGAGGATCAGATAACCACATCATCTGTATCTGTAAAATTGAAGACACAGTGACAGGAACTAAGAAACTGGGCTCAAATGGGAACTCTGGGTATGAACTCCACTAAATGATGCCGATAGATGTGCAAGCCTATGTTCTTCTCTATAATGCTGGCATGTCCACATAGCCATCCTCCACTGTCTGAGGAAAAGAAATTATTTGTAAGGCCTATATGGCCACAAAACATTGAAACACCAAAGCCAAGCAGATCCTATAAGATACCTTGACTTGTATAGTTTTTTAAATTTTTATAAATGTTTTCCAATCAATGTTTCATTCCATGTACAGAAAAATCTTAGCATCAGAAATATTCATGATATAAGAAGGTTCTTGATACATGCAAACGTCTTCTCAACTCTTGCCAATTGTTAGGTCCAAAATCCCCTTTCCCCACCCTCAATAAGGGTACCACTGTCCTAAACAGAAGGACTTTGCCCAGGTAAACAGAATGATGAAAGCCTAAAGGTGGGGTTTCTGTTTACAGAAAATCAGATCTCCTAAAGCCTACCCTAACCCTTGAAGAGCTTCCCTTAACCTCCCACAAAGGTCAACTACATTGGTCAAGAGCACCTAGTCTACCCAGACAGCCTGTATCAACCTGCTGACTGCCAGACAAAATATGCTTGCTTTTCCAGCATTTTTCTCATCTCTCTGACCCCCTACCCCAGATAGGGTCTTGGCAGTTTGATCCCCAATAACTCTTTTTGCCCATGGAGCATCACTTACACCAACCACTCTTCTTCTTTGACATATGGACAACTTCTGAGAATGGCAGTGTTAAATGACAGAATGGTTTATTGTTTCTTTATTGTTGCTTGTTTGCTTGCTACAGAGTCTCACTCTGCAGCCAATGCTGGCCTTGAATTTACAATCTTCCTGCCTTGGTCTCCTGAATGCTGGGATTACAGGCCTGTCCATTATACCTCATTTCCTTGTACAAATTTAAGCACTTCCTACAGCGATTAGATAACCGTGTATCACAGGCGTGTGGAGATAACAACCTTTCATTGTTTGGTACATTCACACTCAAAAAAATGTGCATTTCTTTCCAGAAATGCTATACTATTTGCTGTGCACTGTCTAATGTAAGTGTCACATCTCTGAGGGAAAAGGTTTTCCCAACAGAACTGTTTCAGTTCTGAGAAAAAGGCATCTGGCAGTATGGTGCCAAGAAATATCACAAAGTCACGCCACACAACAAGTCTCACAGAGACTTATTGGGAAAGACATAAAAGGGTGGCAGTCTCTGATCCAGAAAGCAGGGGCAGGGAACTGAGCAGGAGGTAGGCTAATATAGGGTTTCTTGGAGGAGGCATTTTCCAGGGTGGAGATTTCCACAGTGGGATTGGTGGGTTTTCAAGGTCAGGGATTGGTGGGTTTTCAAGGTCAGGGACTGGGGAGTTTTGGTGGCTTTTCAAACCTGGAAGCAAGTGTGGACTTTTTACCTCACACTTAGAACAGCTCAGGACAGTTAAGAAAGGTAAAGTAGCTCTTGGAGTCTACTTAGGAAAAAGTCAATCTTCTTCTAATTTACATCTGCTTGGTATTTGGTGTCTTTGAAGTAAGAGTAGGCTGATCCTGTGTCCTTTCTGTGATGCCACTAGTGAAACAGTCAACAGTCAAGGGCACATATGTCTATAGCTGAAAATAAAAGCAGACAAATCTTCCTGAGGAAAGCTGAGCAGCGGAGCAACACTGAGATAGTATAAGACAGCATTGGAGAATGTGATAAAAGTTTGAATGTTTTATATAAAAATTTAATTTAAAAGATACAAGTTTTTCAATTAAATAAGTCCTTAAATATAAGAGCTAAAAAATGACAGTAAAATTTGAGGGATATGTTCTATGGTGTCCTTTCTCTAAACTACTGTTTAGAGAAATCACATGGGACCTGTATCAGTTCCCTGGGTTGCTAAGGAGGTCCTCCCATAATCTCAAGTCTGGCTCAGGGGTGACCCTTGACAACTGGCAGCTAGTCCCAACTGTGAGCACTGGTAAGAAGCCCGGGGTACTCCTCCTTTGGCTCCTGTTGTGTAACACTGAAGCATTCCTTCCTGCCATAAGCTCCTTAAACAGGAAGGCAAACAACTCAAAGTAGCTTCAGGAAGTCCCTGAAACTAACTAGATTCACTAGGCTCCTCCCTGAAAGAGTAAGCAACAAAAACTTAAAAGTCTGCCTCAAATGGAAGGAAGATGAGTGGCAAAGAAGACTCTTGGAGGAGAAAAGCTGCTGTGAGGGCTAAAGTTATGTTTTAATTACTATGCTTAAGAGATCTAGAAAACAAAAAAGGCTTCTAACCTATAAGTTCTACTTGCCCGGAAACAGATAACTTTCCGGAATGCTGGGGGTTGTTCATGTAATACAAGCCATGTATATTCACATCAGTAAACAAGGTTGGCTCTCCCAACTGCACACAATGTGCTTGATTACATGGAGGTGGAAGGTACACAGACAAGAAGACAGAGGCGAGAAGCACGTAGCTTTGCGGGTTTTACCTCTATAAGCCTCTGTTTAAATGCAATTTAGGGCCACTCTCTGGGAATCCCAGGTATGAACCTGGCCAGTGTCTACTTTCCTGGCCAGTATTTAATAAACCCTGCTTCAAATTTGGCTCAAAAATTGTGGTAGTGGTCTTATTCTCAACTGGTGGGATTGTTACTGCAAAGAAGAAACTTGAGATCATCTAGAAAAAAGCTAAAACCAAAAGAGCTGTCTTGAGGAGGTTTGGACCAACTGAGGCACCTGCACAGGGCACCCTCCAGCCTGATGAGCTGTCTACAGGCTGCCGTGTGCTGCAGGTCCGCAGCTTTGTGAGCTGGCACCCATGCTGGGGTGGACTTTGATGACGCACCTGTCTCTGAGTCATTTCTGCTCCTGGAATAACCCTTACCCATGTTACTGGAAATAACTGCAATAAAACTCACTGGTTCACCAAGCTGGACTTTGGTGCTGTCTGTGTTTTGGTCTGTTGTGGGTTCCCTATTTGGAGCGAGTAGATGTGTATAGCATCTTCCCAAGAAAAGTTGTCACACAGCACTCCACACTCACGCCTCACAGAAGACACATTGTCTTTTCTTCCCATTCTCCCTCACCCGCCACCCCCGCCCCCTTGGTTCTGTCTGGAAGCTATGCAACTTCCCTCTGGTCTTGTTATTTCAGGAATTCATACGTTTCTCACACCTAATTCTGAGGCATGGCTGTTCTCACCACACAAATCAGATATAGGGACTGTCTCACATCGTCCAGTCGTCACTAAGAAGCTCTGTTCTTGGGTGTTTGAAGACTAAACTCTGAGCTCTGATAATAAAGGCCCAGTAATAGTCTCTCTGTAAAAGACTGAGTTGGCCGGTGCCCATACAGCTGTCAAATACCTATGACAAAAATACAGTAGTTTGTAGTGAGAGCTCTGTCAGTCAGATTATTCTAAGACAGGCTGAAGGCAGTGTCATTTTTTAGTGCTTTGGACTTTACTGTCATTTTCCTATAAAGAAAATGTTAAATGTACTGAATACAAATCATGGCATTATCTCCTTACATACTGACTTTCAAAACTGTTACTTCTTGGAACAGATTACCCATTAGGAAAACCGGGAGGGAATGTTGTGATCACTGAATAAATGTGTTGATGATGTGCTGTCTGGTCCTGTCCACCCCCACCCCCAGCTCTTTCTAGGCATTGGCATTTCCAAGCTTGCTTCTTCTGAGATAAGCCTTTTTACCTTCTTGGGACTCCTCTATCCTAACCCTGTGGTCGGCCTTTGTTATTACCGCACCAAACCGGGATAATCTTATCAATTATAAGTACACATCAAACCAAGGAAAAAGAACAACTTGATGACATCATTTCCCAAATTCCTTTGGATATCTAGGTTTCATGGTGTTCTGTTTAATGTTTTAATAGCTACTATAAGTTTTTAAAAGGCCAAAAGGGAAAAAAAATTAGAGGTTTGACTGAAAAAGGAGCCAAGATCTCCAAGTCTCGTAGACTCATTATATTATCAGTAACTTGATGTCTTTGTATGATGGGGAATACTTATTAAGGTTTCATGTTGTCTGCCCCCATCTGCAGACAAACACAAACTGGCTATAGATATGTAGGTAACTGTGTTTCATTTTATAGAGATTAAATGTCTTTTGGGTACTGATAATACTGAAAAAAATGTCATATGCTTAGCTCACTGAAAAGCTGTTTCTGGAGAGAGGTTTTGGCTCACCCACTTCAGACCCAAGCATGTTTGTCTCAAAGTTTCCTCCAGAGATTCTGTTCTGGGTCAGGTTGGCCCCTTGACTCTGTGACAGGGAAGAGAACAGAACAGCCCAAGAAAAAGGCACTGTATGCTTAAGAACAGCTAAGAATTAAACTACTTTCAGATCAAGGTCACCATTATTGATCTCAAGACATACAGGTGCCTATAATAATGGGATGCATATACATGGAAAGGACAAAAGGAACTCTCTGTCTAAAGCCTTTCAAAAACCTCCAGCATCACAGTCAGCTAAATTCTCTTGGGTGCTATAAACATCAATTTATCCCACATGCTGTAGAAATTATAAAAACTACCTTATATTTTCTCTGAGGTTTACTTGGAAACTTACAATCCTAAAGGTTTATCCGTATGTACACAGGCAATATTAAGGAAGAGGGGTAGTGACATCAGGACTGGAAATCTAGGTAGCTGATCTACAGAAAGGAAACTACCAGGAGAAGGCACTGGGGGCCACAGTTGCTGGGAACACCACCTCCAAGGTTGCAAAGTGCTGCACATGGTGCAGATAAAACCCAGAAAACCAGAACTCAAAGGCTTTGTGTTTATGTTGACTTGAATATATACAACAGTTTATAGAGAAGACCAAAGACAGACAAGTTCATGGAATGGGAGGGCAGAGAGAAGAGGAGCGGAGAGGGAGAGGGAGGCAACCTTCCACAGGTGTCAGAAGCAAAGTAAGGGCACAAAGAAGCCTTAGTTCCATTGGGCTGTATTTGGGCAGCCTTTGGGGATCGTGACAATGGCGTTGACAGCCCACTTACCTCTATTCCTATTTCAAATCCTCCACCAAGGCCAGCAATCCCAATGGCTGAAGGTGCAGACCATTCTAACAAAAACAGATAAAAACATTGTAACATAAAACATCTGTCATATGAAGAAAAATATTTTTTCAAAGGCTCATACATCTTGTACTTTAAAATCTTTTAAAACTTAAAGGTTTTTTAAAAAGATATTAAGTATTAATCAAGATTGTCATAGTCACAAATTCATGTGTCACATGCTTTTCCTAATAAATCACATTAAACTAAATTGTGACCCTAGTATGCACTTAACATATACAATATCTGATAATTTACTACTATCAATATTTTTAAAACTTAACTGCTGAGCTTTGGGTCACAATTGTATCATAGACAGAAGTGATCAAGAGTCAAGAGTTTGTCTCAATCACTACCAGAGATGGGTCACACAACTCTACTGTGTGGCCGTGACTACTGGTTTCAGCTCCTCCGTGCACAAGAAGTTTCCTTTATAACTGTAAACTAAGCACAGAAATTTGACTTGGAATTTTAGGATTGGTGTGTACTTACTTTTCCTGTAAAGAAACAAATCTAGAAAAACAATTTTTATTTTGGTATTAAGAGTGTTTATAAATGACACTTCTTCTGTGCTGACCTTCCTTTGCAAGGGAGCACATCCTAGGCAAGCATTAATTATGGATACGTGTAGAATTAACCTGCCAGTGTTTGAAGAGTTTTGATTATAGGATCCAGTTCCTGAAACTCCCAAAGCTGCTTTCCATGCCTATGCTGAGAAATGCCTACCTTCCAGACCTCTTCTCTGGGATCAGGAACTTGCCTGCCTTATTGGGGCAGCCTTTCAGCTAGTCTCTGCAGGTGTATAGCAGCTGTTCTGGAAGATGGGGCAAAGAAATTCGCTTCTGAAAATAATAGAAAACCGGAGTGCGGTTGGGAGCAGGGGTGGCGAGGTTGGTAGAGGCAGACCCTCACTTTTCAGCGACTAAGCTGTCTTGGCAGTGGATAGCAGACAAATCTGCAGAGCCGTCCTGTGGAGACTAGTCCTCCTCTAACAGGAACCCTCTCGGAAGGTGCCAAATCTGTGTTTGGTGTCACTGCTGAGATGTCTACCCTTGAGCATTTGGGCAATATGTCAAAAAAAAAAAGAGCTTCATATTTTCCAATTTTTAAATATTTAAGATTTTATTATTTTAAAATGTGACAATTAAAAAAAACAAATTAACTGAAGTGGTTAAGGCCTTTTATTAAAGAGCCAGCAAAAGCAAAGTGGCTGTTGGCCACAGCACTGGAGTTACGATGAACCCTAAGACCCAAGGCCACCCTGAGCTATGAAAATAGCTACGACTGTTGGAAGAGAACCCCACTGTCTCTGCAGAAACAATGCCTCCAACCCAGGGACATGTTTACCAATACCTGCGCTTACACCTGAAAGTATAATTGACTGCTGTTAAAACAGTTACTGATAGAACAATGTGTTCCCTTACATGAGGAGCAGCACAGGTTGAGCTGAAAGGCACCTTCGTTGGTTCTGACATGTAACTAAGTGTATATATCTATAGATAGATAGATAGATAGATAGATAGATAGATAGATAGATAGATAGATAGATAGATAGATAGATAGAACACAAGCATTGGTTCTTAGGATTCTTAGCAAATGCATTTTGGATTTGTCTCTGACAAATCAAACAACAGCTTTTAGCCTAGAAAGCAATGTTATAACATGGTTCTGCTAGGAGGAGAGGGGCAGTTCTTCAAACGTCACTGTCTTCCAGAGAAGCAAAGAAGTTTACAGATTACTTTCATAAACAGAAGAAACTGGCTTTCCCACAAAATTGAGGAGCAAGAGCTCACATTCAACAAGAAAAATGTGTGTAGTATGTTCAAGGGAGTGTTCCATGGAAAGCCTACAAAATGTGATGGAACATAGTCAGATACACCTTGAGTACCATCTAGTAATAATCATAGGCTAGATTTTCTGCTTGCTTCCTGACATGCACTACACGTTTCAAGAAGAAGCATATGGCGGATTCGCAGGACATGCTCTCTGTGAGAGCATCCTCAACAGATGCAGAGCACGGAAGATTGAAAGTCTCCACCAGTACCAACTTACTTCCATCTGGAAGACGCGCCAGGACAATCCCACTGCCTCCCCTGGCTGTCACCAGGAATCCAGCTTTAATCACAGACAACACTGCAAGTCCTTTTGCTTTTGCAATCACGTGGGCTGCAAACAAACAAAATAGCAATGACTGAGGGGTCGCTGGCAACTGAGCTTTGATATTAGAGCTATATAACTGAATTATTTTTTTTTCGGTTGTTGGAGACAGGGTTTCTCTGTGGCTTTGGAGCCTGTCCTAGAGCTAGCTCTTGTAGACCAGGCTGGCCTCGAACTCAGAGATCCGCCTGCCTCTGCCTCCCGAGTGCTGGGATTAAAGGCGTGTGCCACCACTGCCCAGCTGAATTCATTATTAATAAGAAATTTTGGATTTGACAACAAAATTAAATGATACGTCGTTCCAAAAGATTTTCCCTTTAAACTCATGATCTGTTTGAACTACTACTTTATACTGAAACTCTAATTCTCCTTACAATACCAGTTTGTTCCCATTTCAGAGTTCACTTAAAATGAGAGCTATAACTGCAGGTATCCACCAAAGCCACAGCATCACCCGTATTCACTCTGCTTAGTGGCAAGGGGAGATCTGAGTTTGGTGAGCGACATCCGCACATGTGTGGACATAGGAGTTAAAGCCGCACCCTCAGCACCTGCTGTGTATCATTTCAGAGTTAACGCTACTGTTGATGATGGCTTTGGACAAAAATAACAGCGTCACTCAGGAGAACAGGAAGCCATTTATGGAATTCATCAGAAGTACAGACCAAATTCTCTTTGGTGCCTTTTGCTTACACACATAAAAGATATTGCTATTGTAAATACAATTTCCCTATTTGTGAAAAAAAAATTGTGAAGTGCTTTAAAAAGCTTAAATCATAGAAATTTACCTGAGAGGTTAACTAGTAGTTTTGAAAATCTGTTTGCAAATTCTCCCCAAATTGAATGTTAAAAAGCTGAAGAGAGCAGAGACTCCAGGGTTTAGGCTGGCACCTCGAAGCAAAGTGAGGGAGGATTTTTCTGTTGACTGGCACTTTGTCTGCCTACCGGAAGAGCACAGTGCTGTCCCTCTGAGGGCTGAGATGAGGGTGGTCTAAATGTCTGCTTGTTTTCGTAGGACAGCTATGGAGAGATGCTAAGCAATGTGGAAGACAAGCATATTTAGAAATTTACCTACCAGGAATAATCTTATCAGGTCCATTTCTGGAAGTTATTTCTGTGAATTCTCTTAATATCTTGGCAGCCTTCTTTGCTTCTGATTTCAGATTAGAAGGTATAGGGTTATTCACTGAAAGATAAAAAATAATACTGCAGTAGGGGAAAAAATCTAAGTCCGAATGTATTTCAGCTTCATTCTTCTCTCATATGATTAAGTATTTAAAGTGCAAAAGTTACCAAAGAGAATGATTTCGAGGCCTCATTTATTGATTAGCTCATCTCTGTTTCCTTAAGTTGTGAAACCTTGCAGACACTAACATCAAACACTCAAACTCTTGCCAATTATGGAAATATCGAATCTTGGGATCCTAGATGAACACTGACTAGCCTTTTCTTCTTACTAAATATCTTCTCCGCATAATTACATCGCCTTAGTGTTAATAAAAAATTGAATTTGAGGATGAGCAAAAGATACACTTCACAATTGTCTTTAATACATATAAAATTTGATACAGTTTGGCTTTTCTTATCAGAAATTTTGGGGATGGTTGGCTGTCACAAGTAAAACACAGAAATTGAGTTAGTATGTCCAGCAATATATTCCTTCTCTTATACAACATTTTATATTCCCAGTGCAGATGTGTTTTTGTCATAATAGGATGCATGCAACTCTTGAACTCCATAGCATGTTGGAGAAGGTAGGCTGTATGTTTGTGTTTTCACATATAAAGCTTGCCTGAACATCAGAGTGCAGAGGCGTGCCACTAGAGGCTAGGTGGTGGTGGCACACACCTTTAATCGCAGTTCTTGGGAGTCCCACGCCTTTAATCCCAGCACTAGGGAGGTGGAGACAGGAAGGAATATGGCTGGGCAGAGAGAGGAATATAACGAGGGAAAAGGCAAAAGCTTAGGGCAGTTTGAGGTTTGGTGGAGACAGAGGGAGTCTGGAGATGTGGTCTGAGGACAGGATCTCCCCTTTGGTCTGGGCAATAGAGGTAAAAAAAATGCTCTAGTGACTGATGCTCTGCCCCTCAGATTTTTAGCACTAACCCCATATCTGACTCTGGGTTTTTATTATTAATACTAATTAGAATTGGTGCTAGAGTGGACCATTCTCTTGTCTCTGGATGAGCAAACCTAAGCATGGACAAAGTCCAGGTGAGCTCACCAGCAGTGGTCCTCATCTGATTGTCTGTGGTCATCACGTATTTCAGATGGGAAACGTTGAGGACATCCATACCACCATTTCACCTGGTGATGGAAACACACTAAAAACAGAAGGAATGACCAAGTAATACAGGGGAGGGAAAGACTCTCATTTAGCAAAGTATAGAGCTGTCAAATTAAACAGTATGGATGCACTTTGGCAGCTGGTGTGTTTGAAATATGTAATTTATTTTAAAAGTGGGAACTGAACTAGAGCCATGGCAGAGTCTTGCTTGTTTTCCTTGGAAGCTAACAATTTGCTTCTTTGTGGCCCAACACAGGAGCATCAGTAAGGATAAAGTTATGGGAAACTCCATCCCCAAAACCGTCAATGGTACTTTTGGGTAGAGAGGTACATCCTCAGTTTACAAAAGCAAAATGAACTGTATATCCTGTGTGCTGTACTCCTTTTCCGTCTCAACAGTATGCATGGCATTCTGCATTTTATTACCTAGTTTTATTTCAGAGTATTTAAATATTGCTTCTCAAATTTACCTGTCCTGTTGATGAAGTTCGTACAATAGTCCCATCTCCTTTAAACACTTCTAGTTTGCCCATCTGTAGCATCAAACTGATTTCTCTCTATCAGTTTTGTCTGTATCTGAATTTCACATAAGTGAAAGTCACAAGAGTCCAACCTTTCCTAACTACCTTATTTGATACACCATACAATAAGTGGGAATCATATATTGGGCAGAGATCAGAGATTCGTCTTTTTGTCTCCTGCCAGGCTGTATTCTTACATGTGAGAACATAATTTAGTCCTCCATATTTTCTGAAACAGTTATGTTGTTTCCAGCTTGGGGCTAATCCAAACTAAACTGCTATATATATTCCTATGATGGTCTGTTGTGCAGAAATGCTTTATTGCTTTTGGGGGCCAATTATATTCACACTACCAAACCACGACCAGTGTGTGAGGGCCAATGCGGGATTAAAGCTGAAGTAGTGCTTCTTTTACAAAGCGTGTTAAGAATTGAAATGGTATCTTGGTGGATTTTCCCTTTGATGAGTATGTAGTGTCCTTTCCCATCTCTTTTGATTAGGTTTGAAGTCCATTTTATCAGATACTAAGATGCCTTTATTAGCTTGCTTCCTAGGTCCATTTGCTTGGAATAACTTTTCCATCCTTTTACCCTGAGGTGATATCTATCCTTGTTAAGATGTGCTTCTTGGATGCAGAAGAAAAATGGATCCTGTTTTACTGCCCATTTTGTTAGTCTGAGTCTTCTCATAGGGGAATTAAGAGCGTTGATGTTGAGAGATATCAAAGATCAGATTATTGATTCCTGTTTGTTTGTTTATTTATTTATTTGTGTGTGTGTGCATGCTTCCATTTCTTGATTTTACTGTTTTGAAATTCTTTATTTCCTGTATTTTCTTGGGTACCGTTAACCTATTTAGGTTTGAGTTTTCCTTTTAGCATTTTATGTAGGGTTGGATTTGTAGATAAATATTGCTTAAGTTTGGTTTCATCATGGAATATCTTATTTTCTCCAAAGTTTTCTGGTTATAGTAGTCTGGGCTGACATCTATGGTCTCTTAGAGTCTGCAGGACACCTGTCCAGGCCCTTCTGGCTTATAAGAGTTTTCATTGAGAAGGCAAGTGTAATTCTAATAGGTCTGCCTTTATATTACTTAGTCGTTTTTTTCAGCTTTTAATATTCTTTCTTCATTCTGTACATTTAGCGTTTTGATTATTATGTGCTGAGGGGGCTTTTTTTTCTGGTCCAGGCTATATGGTGTTCAGTATGCTTCTTGTATCTTTACAGGCATCTCCTTCTTTAGGTTAGGAATATTTTCTTCTATGATTTTGTTGAGAATATTTTCTGGGTCTTTGAGCTAGGTTTCTTCTCCTTTTTGTATTCCTATTAATTCTTTCATCATGTCTCAGATTTTCTGGATGTTTTGTTTCCAGAATTTTTTAGATTTAACATTTCCTTTGACCAATGTATCCATTTCTTCTATTGTGTCTTCAGTGCCTGAGATTCTCTATTCTATCTCTTGGATTATGTTGGTGAAATCTGCTTCTGTGGTTCCTGCTTGAGTTTCTAAATTTTTCATTTCCAGATTCCCCTCAGTTTTAGGTTTTCTTTACTGATTCCAGTTCCACTTTCAGGTGTAAGTAGAGGTTTCTCTCCTGCCTGCTAATTCCTGAAGAGCCATTCTGAGGCTTAATGTTAATTACAAACTGTTCGACCTATTAGCTCAGGCTTATTATTAACTAGCTCTTACAACTTAAATTAACCCATTTCTATTATTTCATATTTTTCCACAAGGCTCATGGCTTGTTACCTCACATCTCACTTCTCCAGGTGGCTGCTGGCATTTCCCCACTCCACCTTCTTTCTCCTTCTATCCCTGCTTAGATTTCCAGCCTGGCTCTATTTTGCCTGGCTACTAGTCAAATCAGCTTCTATATTAACCAGTGGTAAGAAAACATATTCACAGCAGACAGAGCGGCATCCCACATTATTCAGGCCTTGAACAGTTTTATTCATCTCCTTCCATGGTTTGTTTTCATAAATTTTGTTAAGGGATTTATTCATTTCATCTTTAAGGATCTCTATCATATTCATAAAGGTTGTGCCTCAGCTATGTTGGAATACTCAGGGCCTGCCATGGCAGGGTTGCTAATCTCTAGTGGAGACATATTCTCTGGCCATTATTGTGTTTTTACAGGGGCAAATAAGCATCTGGGATTGGGAAGACTGTAATTCAAGGTGCTGATATCTGTCCTCTTCTTTGTTGGATGGGGGCTTTGCTCCTTGGTTTTTGTTTCTTCTCTGTTTCTTAGCAGAGAGTATAGTGGCAGTGTTGCCTGCTATGAAATTTTTCTGGGGTCCTAATAGGTGTGGCCACTGGGGTTCTAGATAAACTGTGTTTCTGAGTATTGGGAGCTGACACTTAGGAATGGAGATGGACTGGGTGAGTAGATGAGGGGGTCAACAGAAAGGCAGAAAGCAGGGTGTTCCACCAGGATCTGTTTAGTCATCTGGGAATGGGGACAGAGTGAGGAGAAGCAATAGCAGACGGTCTGGTACAGGGTTAAGGATAAGACTGGGGATTGGCTTTAAAGGAAGCGGTGAAGATCTGTTCTTAGCCCGCTTGCTTCCCTGGTCATAGTGGCCTGCAGGTTCCCAGAGAAGGATTTTTGAGGTTGGGGGTTGGGGCAAAGCAATGGGTGGGGGAGGGGGAGTTTGGAGGGGAAGATCTGTGTGAGCCATTGGAGATGAGGACAGTGGGGAAGGGAGGCTGCAGCAGGTATTTTCCTGCAGAGCTGGGGATGAGGCTGAGAGATTGTATTTGGAGGAGCAGAGGGAAAGGAGAAGATTCGCAGTTAGCCTACCTGGTACCCTGGTCAGAGTGCTTATTTCTATTTGTTATGGTTCTGTTAAAAAAACATATTGCCCATTTAAAAATGTGTATTGTCTTGTTTTTGTAAATTATCCTTACATATAATGAATATCTAACACCCAAATATAAATATGTATTTGTGTATATAAACACATACATACCTCGAATATTTATTAAAATGATTCGTCTGACCATTTTTTCAGTGGCATCATCTTAAACCACAGGGCATCATTTCCTATAATACACTTAAAATTTCCTCCTCTATTTTTGCTTCTCCAATTCCAGATCTATTTGTTTATCTGATTTTTTTTCCCAAATGTGTCACTGAGGGTTTGGTCCTTTTCTCTCAGCCCATACCACCCCTTGTCTCTTTCTGCATGTGGCTGATATTCCTTCAAGTTCACAATCTCATTTTTCTTTCAGATATGCCTTTTAAGCAACAATGAACTCTTTCCTCAAAATGCTATGCCTTCAGCTTCAGCTATTCTGCTTGCTTCTCTCCTCTGCATGTCTTTCCTGGTGACATTCATGCCATCTTTTGAGTCCTTGAGTTCATTGGACATCCCTGCCTGTATTTGCATCATCACCGTCATTTCAAGTCCACCTTGACTGCCTTCTCCAGGTTCCAGGTTCCATCTTCCTGTTCAGTCACTTCTAGTAGTTTGATGAGTGCTAGACACCCTGACAGTGGCAATTTATGAACGGAACGTTATGCTGTGCTCTAAGTTCCTTCGTGTTGGGTGGCTGGGTAGCTTCAGGCTCTGCCATGTCCTGGCTGACTTCCTTCCGAAACAGTGTTTGATTCCATTTTGAATGCATGAGCCAGGACGACACTTCAGTAACACATCTGAACATGTAGATACCATTAACTTCCCAGAACCAACAACAAGGCAGACTGATAAACTATTCGTGCAAAGTAAGAAGTACCGTCTATGAGCTGACTGGCGTAGATTGGGAACACGTGGATGAAACACATTAAAGCAGCTCAGAAAAGCAGGCTCCTGACCTTAAGAATGCATCAGACCAATAAAGGATTCAACACCCTCATCTGGATAAAATAAAAGCTGAGGCATCTAATACCAGTAACGCCCATTGTCCTGTCTGTCTGGGTGTGGGTGTGAGTTCACGCGGAGTCGTTGAAACTCAGAGACACCTTGAGAATGAATTTAGCCTTTAGCGGTCACAGGGGTCTCCAGTCTTAGTAGACTGAAGACAAGATCACTCTCCTAAATCGGGTACCCCCAGAGGCTATTGTTGAATGAATTCCCACAACAACCCATAATACAGCAGAATCCATCTGCTTATTATCTGACCATTTGGTGAACACACACAGGAAAGATGGGTGAAAATCTCCTGTTTCCAGAGCTTCAGCTTAGCACATTCGCTTCTATGGGAGTTCCAATCAAGCCTCCTTGCTGTCAGTTCCCAACTTAAACAGACCTGCACCGTGGAGACAAGCCTTGGACTGACCTCTGCCTTGAACCTGCTAAGCTCTGTGTATCTCTAGATGCTCTTCAAATACATTGGTTAACGCGCTAGTTAGTTTTAACTTTCAACTTGACACAACCTAGAATCACTTGGGAAGACAGTGTTAAAGAGGAATTGTCTAGATCAGGGCACGTCTGAGAGGAACTGTCTTAACTAGGCTATTATGGGTGGCACTATTCCCCAGGTGGAGGCTCCTGAACAGTAAGAGAGGAGAAAGCTATGGGAAAATAAGTCAGCAAGATTTCATGCATTTGTTTTGCTCTGCTCTTGACTACAGATACGATGTGGCCAACTGCTTCAACCACTGTGACTTCTCTGCTACAGCAGATTGCAACATGGAATTGTAAGCAGAAAAGAGACTTTTTCTCCCCTAAGATGTCTTGCATCAGGGTGGGTTGCTTTAGGATATATCTGGTTCCAGGGAGGGTTTCAGCAAGTCAGCTGAATTATAAAAGTACCTGGGATTCTGTGAAAGTTTCTGTAAGATCATATTGCCTGATCAGTTACAGGCAGTAAATTCCTATCAGAAAGAACACGTGTGAACTGAAAGTTTGGATAGAGATCCTAGTTCCTGTACTCAGCTTCAAATCTTGAGCCTCTCACGTTTCCGTTTTGCTGTAATGACAACAGAGCATGGTCATGGACATCCTGTCAACGGTTCTGTTGAGTGACTGCAATATCTCCTCAACCTCACATCACAATCGGGATCTGAATACCCAGAAAAGCCGCTCAATTCCAAAGCCAAGCAAACTAAAAGGTTTTTGTTTCTGAAGAGAAAAGTGAATACAGAATTTCAAGCCAAGAAAGTAAATTTATTTCAGAAGCAACCAAAATATTTGAATATTTTTGAATTTTCAAATGTCAAATTATTGATACATTAAGGAGAGCTTTTTAAAAGTTGGGAGGAGCTGGGCGGTGGTAGCGCACGCCTTTAATCCCTGCACTCGGGAGGCAGAGGCAGGCAGATCTCTGTGAGTTCGAGGCCAACCTGGTCTACAAGAACTAGTTCCAGGACAGGAACCAAAAAAAGCTATGGAGAAACCCTGTCTCGAAAATCCAAAAATAAAAAAATAAAATAAAAAATAAAAATAAACGTTGGGAGGAAAATTTTGCTTTGTTAACCTTATAGCTTCAGTGAACTTAAGATCTGGAAGTCATTTTACATACTGACAATTTATTAATAACTCAGGCTAGGGGCCAAAAAATGTCATTCATATCTTACTCTGAATAAATTTCCACTGGAGTAACAAAGCTGATCACTACTTCTAAACTAGAACCAGGGTCAAGACAAAAAACCCGGAGATCAAGGTCCACTCCTTCTTTTCCTATTAGAGTATGAGATCATAAATTAATATCACCAACAACCAACTCTCAAAAAACATCAACGCTCTCAAACAAATAAAAACAAACATCAACAGAATATAAAAACAGTCCATATAGGAAAGGGATATCTAGAAGTGGCTTTCTAAATTTTCATTCTGTATTAATCCATGTCTTAAAACCAAAGGACTAAGAGCACAATTAGGTTTATATAGTATTCAGAACAGTTGATAAAACAGTCCTAAAAACAAGTCAAATATCTCAAGAGACTCTGAAGGGCTGCCTTTCTTGCGGAGCACAGCTTTAAAACACTGATGTTGACATCTTCCACCTTTGTTTCGAGATCAATGCAATCTTTCCGAGGCTTGAGTTTTAACTGCCTATTTTGTCTTAAGGACACCAAGTTTGTCAAATCAGTAATTGAGAACCTCTGTTCCTGTCAGACCATGAACCTCCTTCAGTAAATTTTACTGCTTTTCCCTCTCCCATACCTGGTTGTGGATGGGAATAGAGCTGGGAGCAACAGACAGAGAATCTTTGCCTTCTACCTGCTGCCCAGAGAAATTCAGGGACTTGTTGACTTAGGGCAGGATCATAGATACATGCTTATCTGTCATTTGTAAAAAATGGAAAAAAATTAATTTGTTTTAGACCTTAGACAAGAATCCTATCATTTCCCACCACATTTGCAAATCAGTGAACAGACGAGGACCTATGGCTCTCAGCACTCACAGGATGCAAACTTTACCTTTAACTACTATCAGCTTTTTATTTTGAAACACTAAATACTTATTTTTTTTAATAGGGAGAAATCAGAGAATAAAAATAAAAAGAATAAATGTATCTTAGTTTTTTTTTTAACTTTTTTTAAAGTCAAAAAAGTCGAAGAGTAGTATTGACTCATTTCACAGAAACTGAACAGAGAGACCCAATAACAATTAAGATGCCATAGACATGATGGAAGCTACTACTTACTCCACTTGAACCTCTAACAGAGCAATTTACAAACCGCCAGATGCTACTATGGCATTTCAATAACAGGCCACAGAGTAGAATAAAACAGCACCTTAAAACCAGCCCTGCTAGTCTCTAAACTTTGTGTGCAGCTTTACTGACTCAGTAATCAAAACATTTCCTCATAGCTCATGGAAGTACCTGAGCCACAGAACCTGTTCGCTTGATAAACACAGAGCAGGGCAGGGCATTCCTGTGGGTAAAGGTGGTTTCTCAAGTTTTTCTTCCCTGCTCTGCCTTAGCGGGGCAGTGGGTAGCATAGTGAAGACGGCACATTTCACAGTTGAGATAACTGCTCAGAGCTCGAAAAAGGAACATACAGGCACTACACTCAAAGGCGCAGCACCCGGGGCACTCTCCACCCCACCCCCCTTATCAGGGCGTTGCAGAACCAGTGGCCCTGTGGGAAAGACCTGAGACTTCTGGAAGCCCCAAACCCGTGTGAGACCCTTGCCTGAGGGAATATCCCTTCCCAGAGACCCCGTTTTCACAAAAGCCCTACACAAATCTCGGTTCTGCATCGAAGGGGCAGCTCTTCCCATCTGTGTCACGTACACAGGATGCCGTTTCTCAAAACAATTTGAAACCCGAAGGTGGTAAAATATCAGCTACCAGAGAAATAACAAAATGAAAATCAGTCTTCAAAACTGGAAATGCAGGAGGCGTTGTTCGGTAAAGGGGCTGACAACGACTGTGGTTCATTCACAGTCAACCAAAACCTTCACGACCGAGAGTGTAGGAACTAATCTTGAGTTCTGAGGATTTGCCAAAGGATCCGTGGAGTGTGAACTTGGTGCGTGCGCACAGACAACCCAGGGACTTGCCTGCTTCGTTGCCTTTCACAAAGCCCTTTGTAAGAGTGACCACAGTATCGACTTGCCCCAGCCGCTCAGACCCGTACTCACTGATGCCCGCCGCTCCGCACGACGCCGGAGCTCCTCACAGCAGCCCAGGAAGAGGAAGGGTTCTCCTCGGCCAGCCTAGCCCGCAGGACCCGCCCAACGGGCACACACCTGACCCAGGTGAGGGAGTAGGTGTACGCCCTGCTGCTGCCAATGCGATCCCAGTCCTAGAACCTTGCTCAGAACGTAGCCCAATCGCGTCCACCTGCCTCATTCCTCTGGCACCTTCTAAACCACCCCCTCTTTTTAATCGGGAGAACCCATTGCTTGTGCAGCGGCGCCGCCTTGGGTCGGTGGTCCAACGGGGGGGAGGAGGGGTCCCTTGCCGGAAGGGCGGTACCTCCGAGCAAAGGAGCGCCGCCCAGGGAGGGTCCGCAAACCACTCTGCTAGAGCTCATTGGCCGCCCTGGCATGTCCTAATCCGCCCTGCACAACACCGTGCCATTGACCTTCTCTGCGTTCACTCCGCCCCCTGTCCCTAGGCGTGGGACCACAACCCAGCCCAGATAAAACTCCAGACCCTGGGGCTAGCCCCACCCACCAACCCCGCCCATCGACACGCCCACAAGGCCACGCCCACCATCCCTGGCCCCGCCTCCGGAGGCGCGCCGACGTCGGGCGCGGACTGCGCAGGTTTACCAGCAGAATCCTTGCGGTGCGCATGCGCTACGTCCTTACGCCGTCTCTGGGCGCCAGGGTCTGCACGGGAAGATGGCAGAGGTTGGGTCCAAGTCGGTGTTGTTCGTGTGTCTCGGTAAGAGCGCGCCGACTCGACAGTTTTCTTTTTTGGGACCCTGAGGTGCTGCCTGGTGTCAAGTTCTGAACGATCACTCTGGGTGGAGGGAAGCAGAGGCCGGAGGCCGTGGCTGGGCCCGCGCCTAAGAGCACATTCATTTGCCTGATTTTTCCATCCCCATCCCCCACCTTCCAGTGCTCCTCTGAACCTCAGATCGGTGCAGTTGCGCCCCATATTATGCCCCTGCTCTCCTTCCTGCCATTCCCAAGCCCATGTTACCCTCCCAGATGTCCTTCCTCCACAAACCTTGGTCCTGATCCTGCCTCTTCCAAGCCCTTGGCTCCTCCTCCCTGAAGTCTGTGTCTTCCTTCGGTCCCTTGCTCTGTAAGTTACTTTTCTTATCTCGGTGATAAACTATTTAACCAAAACAATTTAAGGGAGACCAGGTCTGTTTTGCCTCGGTTTGATTCCGAGCTTGCGGTGAGGCAAAGCAGTGTGGTCGCCAGGTGGGCAGAGCCTGAGTTAGAGACTACTCCACGTGGACTGGACGTGGAGGGGGAAAGGAGGACGAACTGTAGCCCCGAGAGCATGCACCCAGTGATGTACTTTCTTCTGGTGGGCCTTACGTTACTTTCCATCGCTCCCCTGTAGTTCCATCATACTGTGGTTATGACCTACTGAGAGTTGTGTTCTCTCATCAGTCAAGGTAACTATGAAGATCGGTGGAGATAAATCGTCAACCTTGCCCTTCCCTCACGCTCTTATCCGTCACCTAACTTGTCACTTAACTTCTCCAAACCCTCTCACCTGCCAACTGCTCCGGGTGGCTTTGTCTCTCTAGTGTGACTCTCTAAGCTGACCCCTATGTTGATGGCCGGAGTTTTTGGTTCCCTTTCATTGAAGGTGATTCTCGGCTGCAGGAAGAACATTCTGACAGGAGTGTCTCAAGCAGGTTTGCTTCGTGTCATCCTTGGGCCGCAGTTGCTTTGCTTCTCAGCCGGTGGTCTGTCTGTACTTTAGGTCTCTCAGAAACCTTGGTGTCCAATCCCTGGGGCAATCACTCACTTCTGCTACATGAAAAATAAAGTGTTTTTTTTTAAATAATCTTTCAAATACCTTCCAACTCAGAATTTTTATTCTCAGAATTTCCACGCTGATTTTACTGTCCATAATACATGATTACTTCTTTTTCCAGAGTCTTACCTCATGGCCTCCACCCTGAGGGGAAAGGCCTATGTTGCCAACAGTCCAGTTATTGAAGTCTTTGGCCCATTGCTTTTCCTACAGAGTAGCATGCCTCATCTTTAAGATAGAAGTAGGCCAAGACTTTTCCTGTCTACCTCTGTCTCTGTCACCCACCTGTGGGGACTACCTTTATGAAACTGTTGTTGACCTGCTCTGAAGGTGGTTCCTGTGCCTTGATTGTGTGGTTTTGCTCGGAAAGCCTCGTATTTTAAAAGTCAAAATCAAAGACTCTTGTCTTTTCTTCCCTAGACCACTGGTCCCTTCCTTTTACCTCCTGTAGAGATATTTTATCCTACATATTTCATTTTTATTTGACAGCCTGTAGAGTTCCTAGCAGGAGTTATCTTTCTTGTGAATAACAGCTTATTCTTCCATTTTTAGTACAGTGTAGTGTGGTATTTGCAATTTCTAAGTAATTTCTTTGAACAGGAAAAAGTACAGTTTGGCCCCTGTTGTTGATAGTGGGCATTAAAGTTTTTATTGAAGGCTGGTTTCTTTCAGTATCTATTAGTATCCCATTGCTCTGTTTCTGCTTATTATAGTTGACCATCTTGGCATATTGCACACACTTTTAAAAGGAAGTACATGCTTGCACATGTTTGTCTTCAGTATAGTTCAGCATTTTGTTTTTACCACTGGGGATGTATCCAGTGGTCCACACTGCAGGGGAAGCCTCAGCCTCCTTTCTGAAGCCTGTATTCTGTCAACTATGATCATCAAGGCCTTTGTTCAGCTGGTGGGAAGTGTTCAGTAAATGTAGAAACAGAATGGGGACAGGGTGTAGTTTGTCATCAGGACTCACCTGACAGTGGCCAGTGAGCAGAGACCTGAAGGTGGCCAGGAGGCCTGTCTGTTCTGGCCCATCAGACAGAACATGTGATTTTCAGGTGAGAGCTGTGGCCAGTGGAATCATGGTACCTGGGTTTGGAGGCCAGGCAGCTTTTCTCAGCCAAGATCTCTTTGCCCACGGGGACCAAACTTAGATCCTTCTAAATACACGGAGAGAAGTGAGGTCTTTAGGTCTGGCGTCTGCATGCTCTGTAAGGAGCCAGAGTGGATTCTTAAGCTTTGTGTGGTGAAGAGTCACATAGCCGTAGGTGGCCCCTGAGCAATCAAGCTTGGTTATGTTCAGTAGATCTTGTTCATGGACTTGATACAATTTTCACATAGCACAAGATCTTCTGCATTTGTATTTTTTTAAATGACTTAAAACTAAAAACTTCGTTAACCATGTGGACTATTTGCGAAAATGGTAGGCCACGAACTGTCATTTCTGGGCCCCTATTTGGAGTGCAGATTATGGGAGGCTATGGGGTTACTTGGAGTGAGATAATCCATGGGAGGTTCAGAACAGACATGGGGAGGGGTATAGTTTATTCATCTGCAGTGTGGAGATAAGACTGCAGGAGATCCTGGGTGAAGCAGGGATGCCCTTAGTCAGATGTGTGCTAGTCAGGTGGGAATTGCTAGTCTAGGAAAATTTGAGGGTGGTCCAAATGCATTGTACCCAGAGCCCATGACGAGCGCGGCGAAAACTGCTGTGTTTGAGATGCAAACGTTTCATTCCTTCAGAACCTTTCTTTGGGCTCCTTGAAGATGATGTACAGAATCGTCAGAAGTTTGTCAGGGCTGGGGCTGCTGGTTAAGAAGAGCTTCTTGTTTTATCAAGATTATGGTAGGAGCTTTTGCTCTCTTAAACTGGTCAAGATTGGACAAAAACACAAGGGCTCAGCTCTAGCTACTATGGTTGGAAGAGACCTGAGGAAATGTTTAAATTCCAGAACTTGTAAAAGGTAAACTCTGTGACTTTGTGTTTTTCTTATACCCAGTGTACTGGCTTTTAGTGTATATATGTATATTTTTGTTTATTCGTTTTTGATGGGATAAGAGACCTAACATAGGATCTTGTATGTGCTAGGCAACATATCAACTGTGTATCTTTTAATAGCATTAATTTTAATAACACAAATTGGGAAGCTACAGGCAAGTTATTAGCATTGGGAGTTGCGTTTGTTGATCTTATAGGGTGTATGATTTGTAGTCTCTGTAGAAGTAGGAAACTTTTCATCCATACTTATGTATCTCATTTTAAGTAATAGCATCGAAAGTATGAGTGAATATACTAAAATGATGAAATGGCTCAGATTTTTGCATTGTAGAAAAACAAAACTGTTACTTCGCAGTTAATGTCATATTTTTTATAGAGAGATGGAGACATCTTGCATTTTATCTTTACATGCTGAGATATTACACATCAGCTAGTTCTAAAGTTTCAAAATAATGACAGGGGTCCATCATTATTGGCTATAAAAAGTATATTTAATTTGTATTTTAATAAATAAAGTTTGCCTGAAGAACAGAGAGTAAAATAGCCACATTGATCAGCCATACAGATCAGGCAGTGGTGGCACACTCCTTTAATCTAATTAGTAGTCACGCTCGTTTCCATAGTAACCGGGTGGTTGTGGTACTCGCCTTTAATCCCAGCACTAGAGAGGAATAGAAGAGGGGTTCTGAGGATTCCTAGGGGCAGGATCGCCGTTTTTGGATTGAGGTAGAGGTCAGAGGCAGTGACTGGCTGCCTTGCTTTTCTGGTCTTCAATATCTGTCTCTGGGTTTGTATTAATTGTGTCACACCTGGATATGTGGGGAAACAGTACTGAGGGAGAGCTTTATGAGAAAAATCAGGGCTGGGGAGATCTTAGCTGGAGGGACCTGGGTTTCATTCCAGAAACCTATGTTTAAATAAAAGAAAAACAAAACAAAAAACTGTACATGGTAACATCCTTTCATAACCCCATACTGGATAGGCAGAGCCTGTTGGGTCTCTGATCCTCTTGGCCAGCAAGCCTCTCCTACTAAGGTTGCTCTAAATCAATAAGAAACCCTGTTGACTCAAGAAGGAGGAGTGGATGGGAAGGGAGGTACACGGGAAAGGAGGTGGGGGAGTGGAAGGAGAGGAGGGAGGGGCAACTAAAATAAATGAATAAAAAAAGTTAATTAGATAAATAAAAGAAATAAAGAAACTGTGTCTCAGAAAATGAAGTGGACAACTTCTGGGGAACACCTGACAACCCCCATCATCTGTCCTCATCTGCACACTTGCCCGAGCACCCAAACATAAACAGAAAAGAATCAAACGAATTAGAATGTAAAAAGGAAAACCTTCCCAAGCAGGACTATGGAGAAAGAGTGAGATGCAGACAAACCTCACTGGGCTCCTGCGGGTCCCCCTGCATGTGTCTCATTAGGAAGAGGGGCTCTGGCCAGTCACAACTATCCGTCCTCAGACTTTGTCATCCAGTTATACACACTAACGTTAACAGATGGGAAATGGGTCAGTTCTGTCAGACTCTGGCCCTTCAGAAAGTTTCCATGTCAAATAAAATTAATTAAGTCTGCATCTTTTCCTCTTAGAAGCCTGCCTTACTAGAGTGATGAAAGGGAGGGTGAGGGAATGTAGGAATCCCACTTGCCTTAGACTATTTCCCTTTGGCGTTTTCATGGAATCTCACTGAGTGTCTCTGCTTCCATCCTGAGCTCTTCTGAACTTTCCACCTTGCGGGAAGAAACTATATCTTTAACAGCTCTCTATCCAGGGGCCTACCATAGTGCTACATAGTACTACATAGCTTGATCAACTGTTCTGCCAGGGAATGCTGTACTCTTTCCCAACCTTAAATGCAGCTACTAGGCATCCACGTTAGGAGTCGTTCACCTGTTCTGTAGGCCAGGTATTGATATCTACCTTTCTGCCACAACTAACAACCCCTGTATGTGTTCTCCCTCTTTTTTTCAAGGTAACATTTGCCGGTCACCCATTGCAGAAGCAGTTTTCAGGAAACTGGTAACTGATGAGAATGTTTCAGCTAATGTGAGTACTATCCAGTAGCGTATGGTGGCCAGGCTGGACCCTTCTGGGTGGCCAGGTGCCAGAGCATCTTTTTTCTCTCCTGCAGTGGAGGATAGACAGTGCGGCTACATCCACCTATGAAGTGGGGAACCCCCCTGACTATCGTGGGCAGAACTGCATGAGAAAACATGGCATCCCCATGAATCACACTGCACGGCAGGTACCGTACTGGAACTTGACATATGTTTTGTGTTACAGTGGGCCATTGACAGCAGCGCTGTTTCCGACTGGAACGTGGGCCGGCCCCCAGACCCAAGAGCTGTCAGCTGCCTAAGAAATCATGGCATTAGCACAGCCCATAAGGCAAGACAGGTAGAAAAGATCTTGTTTAATTTCTACTAAGTAGAATCTGTAACTTGAGAGACTGACCACCCTATGTGTTACTGGATATATTTGGTTGGGCTGAACTAACTTGCTACCTGTGTAGTTCTGAAAGGTCAGTGACCTTGGGTAACTTGTTAAAGTACAAATAAATGGCAGAAAATACAGTAAGGTAATGTTGACCCTGAGCCAGACTGAGTTGGGGTCTTTATTCTGTTACCTTGTGCAAACTTCCCTAGAGATCCTTTCTGCTTATGTTACCAGTTTATTGGTACAGCAGGTACACTGTATGTACACACACACACACACACACATCTTTTCTGCTTTGAAGTACCTTAAAAATATAGGAGAACTCTGGTGTTGTTATGAACACTTAATAGTTGTCTTAAAGACTATGGAAATAACAAGTTCTTCAGTTACAGATGAAGAGCTGACGGCTGTATTTCTGTGAGTTCTTCATGTAAATCAGGTAGTGCATGGCCCTTCTTAGTGCAGTTCTCATCAGGCAGAGAGTGGAAGACCTTGTATCATTTGTTCACTTGAAGCACTTTAGGCTCTTGCATACAGGCCAGTCTGCCCGTCTAGGGAATGTGGCCGGTCAAAACCGTAAGACATGCTGCCTCTTCATACTCTCAGTAGGTCACAAAAGCAAATGGAATAGTTTAAATTCATAAATTAAAATTAAGGCAAAGACAGATGCTCCCTTGAGGGTAGTTTTAATAATTAGCTATAAGTAGGATTTCCATGGAATCTTTTTGTGTTTTTCTTTTCACTTCATTTTTAAGAAAAAGTTCTCAACCATTGTTTTTGACTTTTAGTTCCAAAACGTTAGTAAAGACTGTTTTGTAGGTCAATATCACATTTTTTCGCTTATGCTTATAGGTTTTTTACTAATCGCTGTGCTTTATGTAAATAAATGACTATTCTAGTACAGTTCTTAAAGTTTTAGTTCTCTAAACTGTCAGCCTCAATTTTCTGGATGGCATCTTGTTAGGATGCTAGTTCTTTTTAGCTCAGTGGTAACGTCTTGGGTTGCATGGTGAGATGTGGAGAACTGCCCTTGTTCAAGCACTGATTTCCTTATGACATTGAGGTTACGTGCCTGCTTCTTCCCTCTCATACAGAGGTCACCCCAAAGTTTCCTTCTGCTTTTTAACCCTGTAGGAAGTGATACATTTGCATTTCCTTTTGTCCCTTCAGGGTGTTACTCTGTACCCTGACAAGCCTCACTTCAGGGAGTCCTGATTTAGCTTCCCCAGTGCAGGGATTGCACCATATCCCTGGCACAGAGGTGGAGTCCACGTGTTCACAGTATCTTCCTGCTGCTGCTGAGTGTAACAGCAGTGTGTCCTGGTCAGTGTTAGGCGCTTTCTTGTTCTGCCTGTCCTCCCTCTGCTGGGCGTGTGGAGCTTTTTTGTGGGACTGCCCTGGGCAGCGCCACAGTGGTCTGGTGGGTTTGTACCTAGTCTCTGTCCCGTTACCTCAATACACTGGGAACGCTTTCTTATCTTTACAAGTTTATAAAAAAATGACAGTATCTCTACTTTAGAAAAATTGATCTGATCAATTGTTTTTGCTGTTCCTTTGGTTTGAAATTACCCATCTTCTTTCTGGCTGCTTGTTTTTCTTCTGGTCTAGAGTTAAGCAGCTTTGCTGTGGGGAGACCAAAGTATGCTTTTTTGAATTGTGACTTGATTTTTTTAAAATTTTGGGAAATGGCAGTCTCTTGTTTTACCATATTTTCCTTTTTTCTAAGAGACAACTTTTATGTACATTAAATATAAAATCTTTATGTTCTTTTCTCTGGTTTCTATCCTGTTACTTTATTTGGATTATGAGATTCCCTGCTAACTTGTTTTCTGCTTTAAGCATTTTGCTATTTTCAAAGTCCATAGAAGTATTTACGGAGTTATTGGTGTCTGTCATCTTATTAACAAAATCCATAGAAGTATTTATGGAGTTGTTGGTGTCTGTCATTTTATTAGCGGCTGTTTTAAGTTTTACTTATCTTTTCTGGTGAAACTTAGCCTCTTACAGTTTTTGGACATCATCCTGTTACTATTATTTTATAATTTATTCTTGATCATTTAATCTGCGCATAATGTATTTCCCCCTGTTCACTTATCTATTTTCCTATTATCTCCTTCTCATGTCTTTGAATTCTTCCTTCCCAACATTCCTCCCTCCTGCGCGCGTGTGTGTGTGTGTTCATCCCACTGAGTTTAATTAGGGTTGTCTTTGTGCCTGTGGTATGGGGTTATTTACTTGATAGTGGGTAGCTTACCATTGACTGCACTACTTAAGAAAAATTACCTCCTCAGCTAGGGGTCAGGCCTCATGTGCTCCTACCCCATCCTTGCCAGGGCCTTGATGGGCTCTATACTGTGCAATAGCGAAAGCTGCCATGAACTCACAGTGTTGTGAACATACTGTCAGTTTCTGAGCCTGCTCTCTTTTTACCGTTTTTGGAATATTGAGAATTGAGTACCTGAGGTACACATGCCTGTATGCAAATGGTCTGCCACTGAGATGCATCCCCAGCATTGTTGACTTTTTAGTTTGATGGTCTCACTGTGTAGCCAGAGTTGCCCGTGATCACGATCTTCCTGTTTCCCCAGTCACAAACAAGCAGCTGAAATCACAGGCCTGTCCTGGGCCTGGCAGGTCTGTTTTCTGCTCTCTGCTGTGGCACTGTTGCAGGTGGTGTGTAGACAATCGTAGTGCCTTTGTTGTCAGGATGCAGGGAGATAAGTGTCTCAGTCGGATTGGAAGCTTCTGGTAATGGTACTCTGCTCCAGCACCCTCTGGGGTGGGACAGCTTGGAGCATTGAGTCCATACAACTTCTCATTGGCCTGCTGAGCTTTCTGCCCTGGTAGTGGAGGACTTGGTCAGGCCACAAGGGACAGCCTCTACTAGCTCTCATTTTCTGGCCCTGCTCTTCTGAGGCTGTCCCCGGTTTCTTCTCCATTTTCCCAGACTGACAACTAGGCAGTTGGGGCCCTGCTTTTCCACCGTGGCTTCGGCCCGAGTCTCCACTCTCACAGCGTCTTCTGGGCATTGACGGTACTGACCTCTCCGCCCTGGTTGTTGTGCATGCTTCCTTAGTTGTGCTTTCGTATCAAACAGCTATATTCACCGTGGTCCACAGGTCCTTTGGAAACACTCCTCAACTGCACATAACTTTACCTTGGATGGCGTAACCTAATAGAACCCAGTGCAGAAGCTGATGAGAGAGTCTGCCTGACTGACAGTGCAGTCCCTGGACTGAAAACTAAGATGCCTGTGGGCTAGGGCGATGTCTTCCTCAGCACCCATGCTAGGCAGATCATAACTCTAGCTCTGGGGAGCAGATGCCTTCTAGTTTCTATTAGCACCTGCACACAGGTGCTTACCTCCACATAGACAGACAGACAGACAGACAGACAGACACACACAAATAAACAAATTGAAAACAAATCTTAAGAAAAAAGCCATAGTTCTGGCTTTTTAATGTTTTAAAAAATACTTATTTTTGTTTTATGTGTTTTCTGAGTGTTTTGCCTGAAAGTTTTTGTACCCCATTTGTGTAGTGCTTGCAGAGGCTGGAGGAGGGTGTCAGAGGCATTGAAACTTGAAGGACACAGTGGTGAGACACCATGTGGTTGTTGGGAACTGAACCTGGGCCCCTGCAATAGCAACAAGTGCTTTTCACCATTGAGTTTTTCTTTAGTCCTGAATTTGTATTTTTTAACTAAGAAAAAAAATTTTGTTTTACTTTTACTAATAATAAAACCCCTATAAATGGGTTGTTTGCAAAAATAATTTTGTTTTACTTTTAACAATGATAAAACCCCTGTAAATGGGCTGTCTGGACATGGGCTTGAATGCCTTGAGAGTTAAAGAACTCTTGGACTAATGACTTGAGAGTTAAAAAGCCCTTGGGAGAGCTCTGGGTAGGGTCCAGTCAGTGCTCTCTGGGACCAGCAGGTAAGGTCCATGCATGGGAACTCACCTGGAGGTGATGTGTCATCTGTGGCTGTGTTCCTGCCACGCTGCTGTAGTGAGCCAGGTCTTCTTAGGAACATACTCATGACCTTGAGGAAGAATCTTATTCGGTGTGGGTTTTCTAATTCTGTTTGGTAATGGGTTTGGTGTCAGATGCCATGTCCTGTGTGAGTGCATGCGGAAATGCTTTACTGTGCATTCTTCCTGCGATGAGGTTCTAGCTGCTCTTCTTCCTCCGTTATTTTAAAATCCAAACATCTAGTGTAGTTTCACACCATAAATTGTTAAGCGTTAACCATTTTTTAAAGGACAAATTAATTGTAATAAGTTCAAAATTAATGCTAAGATTTCTCATAACTTGAAAAAATAACATTTTATATAATAGTATTTGCTTAATATCTTTGAAATAAGTTGTAGTCTTGGGGATATTAAAATAATACAGCCCTTTGTAATTATTTAAATGCTATGCTAAAAGTTAATAGAAGTGTATACTAAAAGCTAAAACTTTCTATTTTTAATAGAGTAACGTGCAGGTGACCATTTTATTATTGTTTGGCTATAGTCATTGTTCCTTTTACCCAGGTGCATTCTAGATAGTCAAAATCTAGAAGATAAATTTCTTCAACTATATTTAAGAGAACTTAAATGTCTTAAGCGTTATGGTGTAGAAAAAAGTACATCTGATGAAGTCCTAGAGGGATCCCTTCCATGTTAAGTCATGGTAGCAGTCCCTGGTGGAGCTGCTCCCCTCTGAAAAGCAGTTCCTCTCCCTCTTCTGAGGCCTGTATCTCCTCTCCCTGGCTTGGTGTTCAGGAGACTCTCTATTGTCCTTCATGGATGACGGATGCCCACCAGAGTCTGGAATGTGTGACCGAGGCCCCAGATAGTCAGAGGAGTGACAGATGGAGCGGTGGAGGCGATTGCGGGAAGTCGCTTCCGTGTGTCCACAGAATTCCATTTCTTTACTGAGGAACCAGTCAACTTTATCTTCACACTTCATATTTTCTAATTATTTCAAAGAACCTTCTACAAAATTATTTTTCAATATAGATTTGGAAATACAATGATTATATTTTACTTAAAAATATCCTAAATTGCTTATTTTGTTAAATTTTTAGTTAATGACTGAACATGTAATTTAGTTCATGAGTTAACATGTAATTACATGTTTTTTTCCCAATTACTGTTTTGTATGTATGTAATCACTGTGTTTTGGCTTCTTAATTGTAGATTACAAAAGAAGACTTTGCCACATTCGATTATATACTATGTATGGATGAAAGCAATCTGAGGTAATCTTACATATATTTGGTTTTTTGAGGCAGGGGTTCTCTGTGTAGCCCTGTCTGTTTTGGAACTCACAGCCACCTCTGTCTCCTGCAGCCTGGGATTAAAGGTGAGCGCCACCACACCTGCCCGTTTTACAAGGCAATCATATGTTAAACAGTGTTTCTGTCTTCCTTCCATTCTTATCATAGGCCCAGCAAGTCGTACAAAACGATTTTCTGTTGTCTTACAGTTTTTAATGTACAAGGTTGATTGTAATTTACAGAATTTTCCAGAAAGCCAAGAATATCAGAGGGTGGGGTGTGTTTGTCTCAGAGATCAGTTTACAAATAAAGAGAAAATCCAGCTACTGCCATCAACGAGCTTGGAGGCCAGCTGGTTTGGGGCTAGAGGTAGAGGTGGCGCATTGATTTGCGTTGATTCTGCTAGCTGCTGGAACAGATGTGGAGTATCTTGTATCTTATTTCCTGTGAGTGCAGCGCTTTGAGTAACTATGAGAAGACAGACTTCACTGGGTTTGTAATTTTCCTTAATTAACACTGATGGGCTAAGGTGGTAAGTAGCAGTGGCTGCTCTGTAATGCTGATGTGGCCTGCAGGGCCACACCCCTCATTAGTAAATTCCCTTTATTGCCCAGAAGAAGTCAAGGAACGCAGGACTTAGGGTACTCCCCTATGTTTCACGAGACAGGTGGGTGGGCATAGAAGGGCCTAAAACCATAGCTGCCGCCCCGTGGCCCTCATGCCTTCCACTAAACAGTTTGTTCCAGCCATAGCTGCACCTGGCTCACTCACCTGCCTCGCACTCAGCCCCACTTGCTCCTGTCTTCATTTGACCTGAACGTAGTTTATAC
Source organism: Microtus pennsylvanicus (assembly GCF_037038515.1). Lineage (NCBI taxonomy): Eukaryota > Metazoa > Chordata > Mammalia > Rodentia > Cricetidae > Microtus > Microtus pennsylvanicus. The sequence continues at coordinate 103,803,037 of NC_134586.1, read as the reverse complement.
TGCATGCTGTCCCTTTGTCTTGGAATGCGGTATACATTGTTTTGTTTTGTTTTGTTTTTTGAGTTCTTTCCTGGCATTTTATGTGTCTGAAATGGTATCATTTTTATTGTATCAAAATACATTTCAAAATCAAAAGAAAAGCTAATAATTGTGTGACTTAAAGATGCCCGTTTGGGACTGCGAGTGAGTGCCCTGGCGTCAGCCGCAGGAGCCCACAGGCCTGCAGAGTGCTCGGTTTCATTTCTCATCAGGTTGCACTGATGTATCTTGATAGGACATTTCATAAACCCGAGCAGATGTCCCTGTTTAACTTAAAACCATAGATCAGAAATCTAAGTTCATGTTTCGATTTTACAGAGATTTGAATAGAAAAAGTAATCAAGTTAAAAACTGCAAAGCTAAAATTGAGCTACTTGGGAGCTATGATCCACAGAAACAACTCATTATTGAAGATCCCTATTATGTAAGTACATTTCAGGTTTGGGGCCACTCTTCTGATGGGCAGGATGTATTCTGTAGTATTAAATGACAGGTTTGGGTCGTCTGAGGACAGTGTTACCATAAACCATTGTTGGTTATTCTTTTTCTGTCCTTGCAGGGCAATGACTCTGACTTCGAAGTGGTGTACCAGCAATGCCTCAGGTGCTGCAAGGCTTTCCTGGAGAAGACTCACTAGGTGGTTCTGCCACCACCATTGAGCAGCTCACTCACCAGAGCCGTGCCCAAGGGTGGTGCCAGTCCTTAGCCCCGTGCCCCACCTGTCTCTTCAGCTGACTTTACTGTTTATTTTTAAAACATCTGTAGGTCGAAATTAGGTGTATGTTCAGAAAGGTAAAAATATTTGAGTAAGACAGTGTGAGGTGTGGCTAAGTATTCTTAGACTAATTGAACCTTTCCTCTCACCTTGTCCTAATTAGAAAATAGTGGAACAAGGAAATACGGAACAAACTAGAGCCCAATAAAGTAAGAATGACCTACAAGGTCTGGGTCGGCCTCTGAGCCCAGCCAGCCTGGATGGTCTGGTCTTACTAAAGTGTGCGCACGGCCAGCACCCAATGGTGCCATTCGCTTGCCTTATACCTCTCTATCCTAGACTCTTGTGACAATAATTCCATCCATATCAGCCTTCCACTTAAGACTGGAAGATTTAAACTCAGACACACTGAAGACAAACTGGATGTGGTGATACAGGCCTGCACTCCCAGCAGGCCGACCTGGGCTGTGCACTGACAATGGGAGCAGCAGATGTAGGAAATTAGCAGTGTTACTCTTATTTGGTTTTGTCCAGTGTTTTGTTTTCCTGTTTGAGCCACTTTGCCTCTTAATGCAAAGGGGGTGTGTGCTTAAATAGTGGTCTGTCTGTAGTGCCCCTCCATCAGCGTTGTAGAGAGTTACCAGCAAGCATAAGTCATTCTAGTGCATTGCAGGACAGTGACCTCAGATTCATGGCTGTATATCGGAAAAGAATGGGAGGTAAACTGGGAAGTTAACAAATACACCTGGAGTAGAGATATGGTGTCTGCCTGCTTTTTTTATTGACAAATGAAAAAAGTATATTTAAAACGTTGCCTCCATGTGCCTTTTTATTTGGTCTGATATTAAGTTTAGGTACTTATTCTCAATATTAGAAAGTAAAGTAATGGAAAATATAAGCACATTGCTGTGACACTTGGTGGTGTATGCTCAGTTAAGAGATTCCAAGAACTATCCTTACCTGTGGGCCTTCTGGCATCCTAACTGAGTAGGTGTAACTGTCTGTTATAGCCTGATGTAGCTGGTTTACCTCTCGTCACCTCCAATCCTGGAGAATTTCTAGTGAGAAAAGATGTCCCAATATTTGAAAGGACACAGAGACCTGGATATCTGCTGGGTTATCTGCTGGGCCATACCCTACCCTCTCAAAGGAGGAAGATGAAACAGTTGACCCTCTAGAAGACAGCAGCTATCCCAATACCCTTGTCTCATACAGAGGTCATGATGTCGTCGACAGACACTTCGCTAATTACCGTTGGTCATAGTTTTCATGAAGTTAAAAACTAGGAAGGCGAACGGCAAGTAGCCGGCCACAATAAGGAAGTAGATGAAGTCACAATCCGTCCATCCTAGCTTGGTAGTTGTTCAGGATCTTACTTTTCTCTTTTGTGTTATAAAATCCTGTTGTTTTCTTGATTTTTTTACATGTCTATCTCAGATGCGGATCCTTGGAATGTCGTATTCTTGTGGCTACTTGGTCCCACACAGCACCGTGTGTTTATAAGAGCTCTTGAACAGAGAAACTTATCTTTCTAAATTAAGTCTAATTAATTTTATTTAAAATATAGCCATTAAAATTTGGAACTGTTGTTAGGGTTCTTAGTTTGACATTCTCTTACAATCATGTAGGAGGTCATGAATATGAATTACTTGAGTGTTTATTGATGACTAAGTGAGACCAAGTAATCAGGAGTCTGTCATTTAGTACTAGTGGAACCTCTGCATACATACATATGTATGTGTGTGTACATACTGAACAATAATATTGTTACAGAAGAGTCACTCTGATACATACATATGTATGTGTGTATACATACTGAACAATAATATTGTTACAGAAGAGTCACTCTGATACATACATATGTATGTGTGTATACATACTGAACAATAACACTGTTACAGAAGAGTCACTCTGAAGACTGTTCATTATACCAAACACTGGATTTATTCCTTTGTACTTATTCACAGTATTTACACATTGTACAATACCTGGAATGTACTTTTACAGAGGACAGATGGGACTGGCCTGGGCATATCCACAGACTGATATGCCACTCTTCAAAACAAGTGAGGTTTTTTTGGTTTTCATTAAAATTTTTCATGCAGTTCCAAACTCTAGTTTGGGAGTTTAATTGTAGAAGTAATACAAAATGTCAAATCATACTGTATACTCTATGAAAATACAGTTTAATGTTCTGCCTATGTTTCTAAAGAAATATTTGACGTTCCACCTAATCTTTAAATGGAAATACCTCCTTTTATAGCATGAAACATCAAATGTGGAGTGTTCTCTGTTCTTACAGTCTAAGAGTGGCAAATCTCACTGACAGATACACTGATTTGCTGAATGTGTATTTGTAAACTGTCAGCGACATAGAAAATGCAAAGGAATTATGGAAGAATGCAAAAATAAATCTCTGTCCACAGGAAATGGGCATGAAGATGTTCTGTTCTCTGTTGGTTTCCAAGGCACTTTTCAAGGTTCCCGGGGTTGCTCCTCTGCAGCTGAAAACAATGACATGTGATTTCACACAGCCATTTACTCCTCACTGCCAACCCCAGAGGACCAGTGAGTCCAGCAATAGAACCCATTCATAAAGGAGTCTGCGTTTCTCTGTTCAGAGTCTAGGTCCTTCCCCCACTCCCACCTGGGAAACAACGTAATTCTTTAGTTGCCTTGTGCTCGCTACCTAAGGGTGAAAGCCACCATGCACATGGGTGAAGAAATACTTGCTCACCTTAACTGCAGTTCTTGGTCTAACGTGTATGATAGAGTTTCTTGGATATTCAGCCAACAGATTTGCAATGTGTGTCACTTCCAGGAAGGAGTTTGCTTGCCTGACACCCATTTGTTCACAAAGTAAAGCCACTATCTCATCAAAGCCCTTTCTAGCACCCCTTGTTAAAATACCTGTTTGAGTTCTAAAGGAAAGGTAACATCAAGGTTACTGGGCCATATTCAGGTTAAACTAGGTACTTAGGTGCTTCGTACTCAAGTCTATACTTTAAAAAGTATCCCAGAGTTCAGGCTTTTCATTTAACTGACCTGTAGATTCAACAATAGGTGTATGTGTGACTTAGAATATGCTTTCTCTGCTCTGAGGGCAGTTACTGAGTTTCCCAAGGAAACCTCTTGAATTTGAGCATTGCTTGTCTTCTAGGACTTGTAAAACCTGCCCCTAAGTCTTTTGGCAAGGGCAGGGACAGGAATCTAGACCAGTCGTCTTGAAGAAAGAAGAACTGGACTGAGCAGAAGGCTACTGTGAACCAGTGTGCTCAGTTTTCTCTGTTGTGAGATACGATGCTTGTTCCGGCCCGTTTATACTGGTGACCACTAGATACAGGTTTGCTATCAATTTAAACCCTTCTGATTTCAAAGAGTTTAATCTTTAAAAAATAAAACTTTTAAAGTTGTTGGTAGAGATAGTAGTGTTCTGAACTGCTCCCCGCACCCCCGCATTTTGGACAAACTGAACCTTACTCATTTTGGACAAGTGACTGTTGAAGAAGGCGGCCTTTGGTGCAAATGTTTGTGAATTTTCCTACCCTGTACTGTGTTGCAGTATCTTGTCAAGTTCCTGTTGGATAACACAACCCATGTAGCGGAGGGCAGTATGTGATTACTGTGGCTGCCCCGTGCCATGTGTTTGGCATGCCTCACCCTTTCCTGGCTGTTTTCTGTAATCTGTATCGGGGCAATGACGGATGTGCTGCGGATACCTGGTAGACAGATCAGGTAGAGCTGGCGCATGAATGCAGTGGACTGATGGCGGATTGGCTTTTTGGGGAAACTGAATCCTGTGCAGGAGCAGTCAGCCCTCAGGATGCTAGGTGGTACCAAAGGCAAGGAAGTTCTCAGTGGATAGGTGGACATTCTCTGCATGCTCCTGAGTAAATGGAAATACTTGCCAAAGGACATAATGGAGCTGACATTTTTATATCCCCAGCACCACTATACATGTGTGTCATGTATGTATGTATGTATGTATGAATGTATATGTATGTTTATGTCTGTGTGCTGTAAATGCAGTGGTTAAACAAATTGAAAATGTTGGAAAGAAGGCATGTACTTCTGAGCTTTGAGTGGCATAAACACACTTGTTTTGTCCAGGAAGAGTCAGCGTGCCTGTGCAAACCCCACTGTTTCTCTTCACTATTAGTAGAGAGCCTCTTATTTTTAGTGGTTCTTGGTCCTGATATATCAACCCAGATTGTGAGGATTTGTGCCAACACTGTGGGGCTGCTGTGTCCTGGCCCTACTGACCCAGCCAGGTCCAAGGTTTACCTCTGTGCATGATGCTGCTGTTGTACTGAGCATGTCTGTATAGAAAAGACAGCTGTTCTCATTCATTCTTAGGAGACAAACTAGAACAGCTACTAAAATAAACGCAGCATCCACTTGTTATTTGTATTTTCTGAACAGCAGGCATGGTTTCTGGAAACAGCCATTTGCATTCAGGAAGTAGGTCTTATTTGTGGTGTGAATCCCCACATAATAATACCCGACACCCTCATGACACAGAAATACAGAACTGGTTAAAGTTATGTCAGTCTTGGAAGAATGAGTACTGTAGAATCTGTGTTGGGAAGTAGAACCATTTCCCCCTATACATTGTTAGCAACAGAGATGAGAGCATCCAGAGGCCAGCGTACAGTTACAACCTCATACTGCATTTACATTGCTTCCACCGGGCATTAGGGGTGAGCACTCATGGAAACATTTATGTTAGCTATATTAGATTTTTGCTATAATGATAAGACTCCAAGCCTTCACCAGGTACATAACATTTATGTGACAGTAGTTAGTAACAAATAGTATAGTCTAACTGAAAATTTGCATTACTTTACCAAGGTGCAAAAAGAATGCACATTTGACACATTTTGTGTGTTTGTGTGTGTTATATACATATATGTATGCAGATGCGCATGCTCATGTATGCACACAGAAGTCAGGGAAGGATTTTGAGTGTCCTGTCATGTAACACTCTACCTTAGTCCTTTAAGTCGGGGCCTCTCACTCAGACTGGTGCTAAGGTGACCCTCCTGTCTGGCCACTGGGATTACAGGTGTTTGTTGCCACGTCTGGCACTTGACATGGCTACAGGGATTTGAACTCGGGGTCACATGCTTGCAAGTGCTCTTCCTCTGAGAGCTATGCCCCACCCACAAGCTTCAGTGTTTGAATGTGGTGTTTTTATGGGCAGACATGCAGTGTAATGCCCGGCAGCAGGGAACCACAGTCCTAGCCTGCCACATTCTTATGTTGCTTGTTAAATAAATTCTGAAGGGGGGTTTGTGTTCATAAATGTCAGTGAATTAGTACAATCTAGAAGTCAACAGCAATGGGTTGAAACATGTGTCCTGATTTAAACTGTAGTAATCAATCAGCTATGTGCTATGTAAGAGCCAGTAACAATGTCCACTGTAGATAGCCAGCAGGGGGAGCCTTCTACTCATGGCCGATGTTTTGAGATAAATTGGTTGTCTCTTGCTCAGAGCCAGGCTACTGTAGTGAAAGAATGCTTGAATCTAGTGTGTGTGTGTGTGTGTGTGTGTGTGTGTGTGTGTGTGTGTGTGTGTGTGTGTTTTATGACTGACATGGGATTCTGACACTTGTGTGGTCACCTCGATTGTCTGTCTGGGAGCTTACCTTATCTCTCCATGCACATGGGACTGACAGCCAGCCGTGTAAGCAGCCTGGCACATCTTTTATAGTCTGCAGTGAAAACAAACCATGGACTCTTGTCAGTTTCCTGCACAACATTAAAATTAGCATAGGCTGACTTTTTGCAAGTATATAAAGTGTTCTAACCACCATTTTTTAAAAAATATTCTGAAGTCCCTAGAAGCAATAGAGGTTGTTACTTGAAATTGCGAGCTCTAAGTTGCTTACTTACTTCAGGGGGAAATTGGCATTACAAGCAGAAATCAGATAAGGGCTACAGAGACGACAGACACAGCATCCTCGGAAGTGTGGCTGACAGAGTCACGGAAATGCCCCTACTGTTGCTTCTAGTGAGATAGGCTCTTAACATGCCTTTGTGTGAACTCTCTTTCAGACTGCATGCAGACAAAGTCTCCACCTGAGATGAGGCTTACAGACTTTTGCCATGATATTAAAAAGAAAGAGGGTCAAAAGGAGCAAGGCAGACTGGATCCAGTTAGGAGGCTATGCGAGAAACAGAGGCAGGAGGATAAGAAGTTCAATACTAGCCTGGGCTATGGAATGAATTTGAGGCCACCTTGAGCAACTTAACAAGAACAATGTCCCAAAAAAGTAAAATAATAAGAGATGGAGGTGGGTATAGCTCACTGATAAGTGCCTGGGGGAGGCTCTAGACTCAATTATCAATGATGAAGAAAAAGATGAATAAAAAAAATTAAAAGCAGGTTTTCAAGCGTAGGCTGGAAAAGAAAAGTAATATTTCAAGCAAAGCCTAGTGTTCACAGTTGCTCCCTGTGACCCCACAGTTCATTCTTCTGTGCCGTCCAAACCATAGAGGGAGTTCAGTTCCCACAGCTCTAGCAGAGTCTCCCCAGGACAAAATTCTGTGAAAAGCTTCAGTAATTTATGGTTTGCTAAAGTTTATTTCTCAGAATTAGCAAAACTCCTCCAAAGAGGAGGCATTCATGCTCGATGGAGAAGTAAATGAGTGACAAATATTCACACGGTCCCCACAAGTCAGCTTCTACATGTGTGTTAGGCTCAGAGAGGGAAAACAGCCTCACCTGCTCATGATTGGTCACCTAGACTTGTGCTTTATTGCTCCTCCACAGTTTTTGGAATGTAGTTTTCCTGAGTAGATTCTGTACCAGGGTGGAGTGGATTGTGAGCTCAGGAGTAAGCTAACAAACTGTACATGCTTCCATTTGTCATCTGCTCAGAGGCTCCAGTGTTCCCATCTCACTCAGTCCAAGTCCCCAGCAATGCTCCTCCACCAGTGATGGACATGGAAAGCAGGGCACCTTCTGCTTATCGGGAATAAGAGAGCTTTGGTTCTTCCCTCCACCAAGTTCTGGTGCCCAGGAAGGCTGGGCTCTATGGTCCATATCAACTCTAGCACCCCAGGACTTCTGCGAGTTTCTGAACATCCTAAAGCATCCTAGAAGAGCTATCATTCTTTTCTTTATGGGAAAAGACATGGGCGTAACTAATTGTCTCAAAGCACGAATGTGTCAACATTCCACTTCTGGGGACACAGCTTAAGCTGTGACCTGAGTCATTCTATGTTATCACCCAAGGATGCAGCAATGTGGAGCATGACAACATGGGAGAAGCCTGAAGAGAATTTGCAGGGTGGAGCATGAGGCTTGAGCCTGGACTTTTGATATCTCCAGGACAATCAGTTTAAATTCTGTCTCCTAATCTCTAAGTGAATGGGTTGGAATGCTAGGTCATGCTTAAATTTAGAATCTAGAATCATGTTATTGTATTGTATGATACATTTATTACAAAATAGATTCACACTTAAACAATAAAAAGATTCCGAGTCCCCAAGAAGCAAGGTAGTAATTCTCAAACAGAAGATAGCTTCATTGCATAAGAAAGCAGGGGAGATAAGGATGCAAGGGGTCCACATGGCATGTTCACATGAAAAACCAGCTTCTACAGGAAGCATGTTTGCTCACCTTGGGCTACAGGCCTGACCATGTCTGGAACATGCTAGTAAGACCACCTTGCTGGGTCAAGACCCACAGATAAGATGCCATGAACCTACCTAGCAATGTCCCTCATACAGAAGCAGTCTGTAAATGACGGGCATCATTTTTTCAGAGAAGCTCTGCTGCCTAAACAGAAATTCCTACTCCATGTCTGTGTCAAGCAGGGAAGGCTACTTCAGTCTCTTTAGCTTCTCTCAAAGCAGCCAGGCAGATCCTGGTGTGTCTGGATGGCTTCCCCCCTGTGAAAATCATCTCATTTTTTTAAAAAATGGTTTTATGAAGAGTGCAAGGAGTCATTTTGGGGAAGTGAAATATACTGCAGCAGATAAACAGATGAATCATGTTGAAAATGAAAAGAAATGGAAAAGGCAGACATATGAGGAATGGGCCAATGGACGAGCCCTGTGTCTCTGAGCTGAAGGGGGACAGCCAGAAGAGCAGCCTTTGGAAGAGCAAATCAAATTCTTGAGTGATGAGGGTTTTATTACTAATGGAAAGAAAACAGCACTGGTCAGAGCAGTGGGGATGGTCAAACTATGTTTGACGGGAAAACTGCAGGCCAACCAGACTGTTTTATACCCCAACACTCTGACCACCGGTAGACACCTGAGCATCTCTCACCTAGCCTGTGTGGTGGCCAATAAACTAGAATATGGATTCTGTGCCAGAATTCATAACACAATGAGAATTTGAGTGAAAGGAAGGGTTTGGACGGGCTATCACGGGGTAAATACTTTCCAGTGGTACTGGTTGTTGCAGAGTTGAAACCATTTGCTCCAATGTCTAGGCACCCTGCCCCAATCCAGTCAGGCAGGGACACGCAGGCCCCCGCACCTGTCAAAAGGCAGAGCTGCTGCCCTGCAAAGGAACAGTGGAGCGCCATTTGCCTGCTGGATGCTCACTTACATGCAGGGATGGTGCAGTCTCGCGTGTTGTGGTAAAGTCTGTGAAAGTGCTTGCTGCACTTCGGACTGAAATAAAGAGGACCTGGAACACAGAGGAAGAAAGTCACGAAGACTCAGGGCAAAAAAGGAGCAGGGAGGGCAGAGGAGCGAAGGGAACACACACCTGTGAGATGTTTCAGAAACTTGTCCTTCATCCTTAGATCTCGAGGAACAATCTCTACGAGGGGTGAGAAATCGTATTACTCGAACAAAGCACCTACTAAGTGTGATGCTAAGTAAGCAGGGGGAAGCTTTTGAGAACGGCATCTCCACACTACAGTGCCCTGGATAAAACCGGAGAACACTGGCCACCTGCACATCCTACCATGTGGACGCTTAGAGCAGGACATGATTTTTGTCAAGCAGTATTAACTACTCATAAAGCTCCAACATTACCAGTCTGTTCTCCCTGGATATGACAAGAGCCACAGGCCCTAAAATTATAGGATTGGAAAAAAAAATGATTTCGGGTAGGTTCCAATGGATGAATCACTTGTATGCAACTTTAAAGAACTTTGAAATCAAATTTCGCAGAATTTAAAAATTCTAGAAACAAGCCTGAACCTTTAAAACAAAACAAAAATATGTTATTGAACACTAGACATTATAGGTAATTTTTTAATGGTCAAATTTCTTTACAATTATCTGATAGTGAGGCTGGTATGAACATCTGGAAATGTACATCACCTTGGTTTATAAGGCAAAGAAGGGCCCCTAAGGAAAGGGTTTTTTTACACACCAATTCATTGTCCTTGGCACCTGGTCCCTAGCGATGGTTCCCTGTTTGTTTGTTTCCCCCCGAGTTTGGCTATTCTTTTTGCTTTGTTTTCAGACTCTGAAACCATTTTCTAAGTCTCTATCCCACATGAGGCCAATAACTTCTCTATGATTGTGTAATGTCATGTTTTATTTTACCAGAAATATTGTTCTCCTCTTTCCTAATAGCTGAGGGAGACCCTGACACTGAGTCCTTTTTGAGGGAGGTGGAGACTACTCCCTAAGGCCTTTCTTCATGTATTCCTTCCTTGAGTCAGTTCACACAAAAGTGACCCCATCATATCTGACCTAGTTGTGTCCTGAAAGCATTAAAAGCTTGCACGCTTCCCTGAGAAGTTCCCATGGGCCACTCTGGGAAGCGCTCCACCAGGGAAGCTCTGGCCATTTTCCCTCTGCTGGAGATGATGGGCTGGAAAGAGCAGAGTGTCCTGAACTGGGCACCAGCACATTTTAGCAGGGGATTGGGATTGTTATTGTAGAGGCTCTCACACAAGCTCTTGTTTCTGCCAGTTTCTTTTTTCTTGAGAAACAATCAAAACAAAACACACACAAAAAAGTCCCTCAGTTAAAAAAAAATTAAATTGATTCATCTTTAAAACTGTGTTTCTAAAAAATAATTCTGTTTAAGGAAATACTAATACAACGTGTCTTTCAGATATGGAAGGTAGCCCTTTCGTCCACACTGCCAAGACCCACTCTTTGCTCCTCAGTTCACATTGTGGCTAGAACTCTTCCAGGACCCACACTGACAGGACCTCCCTCTTTCTTTTTTCTTCCGGTCTACATTGCTGGACTCTCAGGCATCCTTGGTTTCTCGGGTTCATCTTGCCAAGACTCTCTTTCGCTCAGTCTCTGTCTATCAGGTCTGCGTTGCCAGGACCTCATCCCTTCAAGTCCCCTTGCTCCACCTTGTTCAATCACTCTCTACCAAAGCACTCAGCCGTCACCCACTCTGCCCTCTCTGGTCTATAGTACTAAGATACTCACTTTCAGTTTCTTGTAGTCTCCACTGCCTGTATCCTCATCCACTCCCCCACCCCACTGATCCATATGGTCACAGCTCAATCTCACTAACTTTCTGTCCCTTGTGGTCTAACCTGGTCCTCAGACTCACAGGGTTGGGGCTCCCTTTTCCACACTCTTTCTATCCTCATAGATCTACACTGCCAGACACTCACCACTTTCTGCCTTTCAAATCTACGATGCCAGAACCCTCCCTTACTTTATTTCGTATTATGGTCTACACTGCTGAGCTCTTACCCACTCTGCGTCCTTCATGTCTACACTGAGTAACACTCACCCACTCTCTGCTCCTCTGGGTCTGCCCCATAATCCGTGGCCTCCCTGCGGCCCAGGGCAAAGTCGGTCTCGCCAAGGAGCTGCAGCCTCTTGTTGTCTCCACTGTGGAATTTCTTCAGCTCCTGGACCAGCTCAACAAGCAACCTCAGCAGTGTCTGCCGGTCTGCAGGCCCCCGGGACTGCGCGCGTCCCCGGTCCCTCACCATGCTCAGCAGCAACAGCACAAGGAGCAGCGGGCGCCCTGACACGCGCATGGCCCCGGTGGCCTGCGTTGCGGGTCTTGGGACCCGCCGCCCCACCAGCCGGAGTCCAAGTTTCCCGCACGCGGAGTCCGCGCGGAGACCGCGCCGCCGCACAACTTTCTTTCACCGCGGGAACCGCGCGCGGGGGCTTGGACACTTCTCCAAGATCGGAGGCCACAGGTGCAGCCCGGGATCGGGTCTGGAGCTGCGGAGCAGGAGGGCCACCCTGGACTGGAGAGGCAAGGGCACCTGCCAGCTGTGGGTGCCGCACTGCCCTCGGGCACCTGCGCAGACACAGTGGGTCCCACGTTGCCCTCGGGCACCCGAGCCCACCCCGTAGGTTCCACGCCTGCCGCGCTCCTCGGTCCCCCCAGTTCCGACACTACTTCAGGAGCTCCAGCTCCACTTGTCCAGCGCAGGGACACAGGACGCACGGCTCCTACGGGGACAGCGCAGACCCTGCTGCTCCGAGTCCCGCTGTCCTCGGGCGCTTCTTATCCCCGCGACCGCCGACGTCAGGCGGGTCCCCCGGGTTCCGAGCGCCGCTTTAATTAGAACCACGGAGCGCTGCGCCGGGGCGCGGATATTCGTCAGGCCCCTCCGCCTCTCGCTCTCTCATCCCCTCCCCCGTCCCCTCCGGGCCCAGTCTTCAGTCTCCGCCCCTCCCTCACGTCTCCACCCGCGTCTGGTCTCCCCCTCTCTCGTCCTTCCTCTGCCTCTCCTGTCTCCCTCTCCCGCAGTCTGTTTCCCTCCGTTCCTGTCACAAGTGACAGGATGAGCAGAAATGCATTTACCGGGAACTGGAATGTGTTTCTGTCTAAATGTAGATCTTGGGCTATTTAAAAGGAGCTGCTTGATTGCCTCGACATTGAGTGTCATCTCGAGTCTGGACTTTTCCAAGGAGGGTTCTGCCTGACACCGGCAGGTTTCAGGGTCTGAGGAAGACGTTGGGAGCGCCTTGCACTTGGAGGGACCCAAGCAGCCTGCGAAGGTCCTTGGAGTAGGGACACTGCTGGACCACGGGTCGGCCCCAGAGCTCTTGCCACTCAAGCTGCATCTTTAAGAAAGTTTGCTCTTTTGGATATAGCCAGGCACATTTGCAAGGGCACAGCAATTTACTTGCTTGATTTTTTTTTCTTGTGATAAGTATTACCAACTGCACAGTTTCCCATTTCGTTGGTGCTTTCTGGGCAGGAGCTGGACGTCCTCCAAGTCAGCGATCACATCGGGAAAGGTGTTCTTAGAACAACATCAGAAAGGGAGAAGGCAAGCATTAAAAGCCCTGATCTTTAACCTGCTGTTGCGAAGATGCAGTGCCTTGCAAGCGCTCACCTGCATTGGCCAGGGGTGAGGAAGGGATCACTCTGTGCCAAGCTCCTGTTCTGCAGGGATCCTGACGCTCTAATTCTGTCTCCTCTTTCCTCCACCTTCTCTTTTCCTCACTGAATCTGTTGCTCTAGAAGATCAGGTGCCTTATAGAGTGGGATGAGTAGCTATGGGGGACCCTAAATTGTGGCCCCTTGGGAGGTGTGTCTATCTTTAAAAAGAAGCGCTTTGATTTCCCAATATGTGGTATTTAGTTTAAGTTTTTTTTTTCCCCAGTGCGTTTAGTTGTGCTGCATGCAATATAGTTGAAGTGCATAGGTTCCTCCTGAAATTTATGCAAGACAAAGTAAAATTTTATGAGCAACAGATCTTAAGCAGATAAGAGGAGACATTTCTTTCTTTCCTCTCTCCGTGTATAGAGGGATATAAAGTTCCTCTGGTAACAGCTTTCCTCCTCTGCAGGTCAGCATCAGCCTAGTACTTTGCTATCTGCAGATCTCTGCACCACTGATCACAGGGCAATGGAAACTCACAAAGCGTCTAGGTTATTGTGATTATATTTCGTTTAATCATATCTATTTTAGACTTACCTAGACCTGTTTAAAACAGAGTTTCACAGAATCAAAAGCTTCAATTTTAAAGACAAAATAAAGCAAAACAACAACGGAGCAGAATCCACCCCTTCAAATCCCACTAGTGCAGCAAGCGTTGTTAGTGATGAATATTATCCTTTTGTCTTTTTCTGGTTGTCAGCGAGAAAAATGGGTTCCTTGTGGGACTCCTTCTTATCACCCAACTGTATTGTGCCTAACTCAGTGTACAGCATAGCTAAATGCACAAACAAAGAGAAAATGTGTGTTTGGTTGATTCTTGGACAAGAAATATGATAGACAAAGCTCAGATAAGTCACATGTTTGTTCAGCCTTGCAAAGTTCTATGTAAAATGTCTCCAAGTATCCATTCATACAATATGAACATTTCCAGCTTTAGACATTTACTTGAAAGAATGTATTAATTATTAGTGTTTGCTCAACTTTCATACTATATTTTTAGGATGAATTCTGTGGAGTCCTCCGCTTTCCAGAATTATGTATGTTTTTAGTTTCTCAGTAGCCAAAGCTGATCACAGGACGATACATGCAAGTTCACAAGGACCTTGAAGGTAGTAGATACTGGAATATTGCTTGGTCACTCCAATTTTTTTTACATGAAGTGAGCCTTAGTGGTTCTCCCTAATCTAAAACTATATAATTATGTGACGTTATAAAACTTCAACAACAAAACCAACTTCTCACAAAAAGCTGGAGGTAATGCACCCAAAGTCATTATTAGCTTACAATCTATGGGGGGAATAAAAGTTATTAAAGTGAAATAATTTCCTCCTTTACTAAATGAGCAACTGCTACTGTCAAGGATTTCATAAACTAGAAAGAGAAAATTAGCAAGAAACTATATTCTAGGTTGTCTTAGTTTACTATTCTATTGCCATCATAAAGACCATGATTAAAAGCAACTTGGGGAAAAAGAGTTTATTTAGCTTATATATCCCTAGTCATAGTCAACTGAGGGAAACCAAGGCAGGAACTCAAGACAGAAATCAGGAGGCAGGAAATGAAGCAGAGGCCACAGAGGAGTGCTGCTTACTGTCCTCTCTATGTGCCTCTCTTAGTGCTGCTCTCTATGACTTGTTCAGCCTTGTAGGCAGAAGTTTCTTTCCCACCATCCAGTTCCCAAATAGCTGACACAGGGACTCAATATTAATTATAAATGCTTTGCCAATAGCTCAGGCTTATTGCTAGCTAATTCTTACATTTTCAGTTAACCCATATTTTTAATCTACACTTTGCTACATGGCTTGGTACCTTTTCTCAGTACAGCATGTCCATCTTGCTTCTCTCTGCATTTGCCTGAGACTCCTGATTCTGCCCCTCTTCATCCCAGCAATCTCAGTTTGGCTCTTCTGCCTAACCTTCTCCTGCCCAGCTATTGACCAGTCAGCTTCTTTATTAAATCAAGCATAGCAACATATGTTCCCACAGTGTAAAGGAAAATTCTACACAGCCTTTTTTTTTTAAATAAAGCTCAGGACCACCTGCCCAGGAGTGACACTATCCCCAATGGACTGACCCCTTCCATATTAATCATAAATCAAAAGAGTTGCATTCAGAATTGCCTACAGACAATCTGAAAAGGGTGTTTTCTCAATTGAGGGGGTCTCTTTCCTGGATAACTCTTAAGTTGTGTCAAGCTGACAAAAACAATTCAACCAACTCATAGGTCTATTGGGAGGATTGTTTCTTTTGATAGATTTGAGCTAATTTACTTGTGGAGAAAATTACAATATATGATAGAAAGTAAACAATAAAGAGATAAAAGTAGTATATAATTCTGCCTTTACTTATATCCATTTCAAGAGACAGGAAAATTATTTTTTAAAATGACAAACAATGTAAATTAAGCTCCAGCATTTAAAAAATGACTTTGCCTGGTCTGTGAAAAGTGCATATTTAATTTTAGATGAATTTTTCTCCCTTGAAACCAATGATTCTCAAACTGTAGGGAGAGTGTCTCCAAACACCTTGGTGTCTTGCACTTCGGACTCCTCAACCTGCCATTTTACTATGGCAGCAATGGAAATAACTTTGTATGTACACACTAATCTTCAACATCAAAAACCCATCTGTGGTATAAAGGAACATTTGAACAGTTAAAGTGGTCTATAAAAATACCTGAACCAAATGGCTCAGAAGCAATAACAACCTATTAAGAATTTCATCTAAATTCTTCAGAAGGTAAAAAAAAAACCCTGATTAAAAAATAACACATACAGTGAAGCAGTGGAAGGCAAAGACTGGAAAGTGCGACCTAATCCCAGATATCAAACCCAAAGGGTTTTTTTTTTATAATTAACTACTCTGACAGAGTAGTTACATAGTAGCAACCTCATCCATGCTACCGATTCTTCTTATCTACTCTCATTAAGAAGAATATCAGGTTTAGTACTCAGGCCCCCCTTCTCTGGGAGATTGTCTCTCTCCGTTGGCTGCTGGATTTGGGCCTGAGTGGAAATGAAGGGGATGAGTAGAATTTCAGAAGAGCCAGGCCTATTTGTCCTTTAAACATAGAGACCTAGGGCTACTCTTTCACCACAGGTAGGATTAAATTCAATAGGAATAAAAGGGATTTTGTTAGGACCACTCCCGCCCCAACTCTGAAACCTTAAGCAGCCAAGGAGGAAACCATTACCAAGCCCTATCCAAGTTTAGAAACAATACCCTTTGGAAACAACAGGGAGGAGTAAGCACTAACTGAGTAACACTCAGATCGGAGATTGTGGGCTTGGCTTTTACTACAGGAGCTGCCTCCTCCGTTAGCTGAAGTGAACATATCTGTAGTAAGGACAGAAACTGGGTCCTGCACGCTAACAATAAGCTTTGTCCTATACTGCAGCCAGTCTGAGAGTTTAGAATTCATGGTCTCTTGTCTAGTGCATTTTCTTTGACTGGCATCCTAATCTAACCTTGTCTCCGATCTCTCACTGACCTCTGCAAGCCAGGTGGGGGCTCCCTTGCACTCTGTGTTTCTCCTATCACAGTGCTCAAGTCTCCTCTGCTTTGTTTGGTTTTACTGGCATGCCCTTAGCTTTTTTTTTTTCTTTTGTGGATGGTGTATGCACATGTCCATGTATGCACACAGAGCATGCACTTGTGTGCACATGGAGGCTAAAGGACAATGTCACATGTCTTTCTCTATCAATTTTCCCCCTATTTCCCTGGTGCAGGGTCCCTCACTGAACATAGAGTCAGGCCGGCAGTCAAAAAGTCCCACTGAGCCTCCTGTCTTTGCCTCTTACCATGTTGGAAGGATAGGAATACGTGACTATGCCTAACTTTTCATTGTAGGTTCTGGGCATTTGAATTCAGGTTGTCATGCTTATGTAATAGTTCCATTGCCCACTAAGTTATTTCCCAGCCCCACTAAAAGTTGTTTTTGGTATCTTTCACTCAACTATTATTCTTTCAACCAGAGAGTACTTGAGCCTTATATAACACGTGTTTAGTTCTTAATCTAAAAATGATTAAGTGTGTTATTGCTATATATTTTTTTCTGAAAGATACAAATAATTACAAAAACAAATATTTCTTGGGCACTATCAGACAGCTTTTTATTACTAGACAAAAATGGAGATAATGAAGTTATAAAGAGAAAGTTTTAGCATAACTTTTGGATAAGTAGTTGGAGAGCACAGCATAGTGGGAGCACCTAAAAGAATCCTGTGGCAGAGCAAAATGGGTCATCTCTGGGGTAGGAGCACAGGGAGATGAAAGGGCTGATGTCCCTCTGTTCCTCTCAAGGACACACTCTTAACAACCCAAGACCTACCCCTCGGTTTCATCTTTCAAAGAAATCACCATTCTCCAATAGTCCCAAGACGTATAGCCATGATCTTTGTGGAATGCCTAAGATCTAAATTGTAGCAAATTATGTGCACCCATGGTTCCCAAAGTTTCACAACCATCTCACAAATGAACAATCTGTTTGGTCTCTGTAGAAATTTTTCTTCAAGACTGAAGACAACTCAGCTGTTAGCCCACATAAAAGTGAAAGAGAAGCCATGCCCTCCTGATGCGCAATATCGTAAAAGGCACAGAGTAATCACCTACTACCAGAAGGGAGGAATAAGGAGCAGAATGGAACAAGCTGCAAATGAGACCAAAGCCCAGAAAGCCAAACATTAAATCCCCTCTCCACATGGACTCGGGGTAGTGTGACCTCACTCAGGTGCCTGTGTGTTGCATTCCCCAGCCCCACTCCGTTCAACTCTACTTTGCCCCTGTAGCTTGCTTTAGCAGATACTCAACCTTCCAGGCATCTCTAACTTCCCGGGGTCTCTGTTATAAATTTCATTCTTAGATCTCCACAGTTCACCATGTGAGGAAGCCCATATAATGCCTGACCTCAGGCTTTCCTTGGAAATCTCAGCGAAAACTACGACCATGACTCTCGCACCCTGTGTGCCTGAAAAATAGGTGCCATGGAGGTAACACCAGATGAGCTGGACGTGAGATCTCTTCAACAACAGTTGCAATGGTTTTTACTGCCTGGACACAACTGTCCAGACACAATGGGTATGTAGGGTATCCTAATTCTCTTATGAAAAGGTTCTACCTCCTAAACCCTTTTGAATTTCTGTATTTCCCTGTCTACGGTGGTTGAAGTCTTGCTGACTCCTGAGATATACTCAGCACATTTTCCTAGTATACAGGTGGAAAACTTTTGATTTTCTTTACTTTCTTTCCTTCTTCTTCTTCTTCTTCTTCTTCTTCTTCTTCTTCTTCTTCTTCTTCTTCTTCTTCTTCTTCTTCTTCTTCCTCTTCCTCTTCCTCTCTCTCTCTCTCTCTCTCTCTCTCTCTCTCTCTCTCTCTCTCTCTCTCTCTCTCTGGTTTTTCAAGACAGGGTTTCTCTGTGTAACATCCCTGGCTGTTTTGGAACTCATTCTGTAGACCAGAGTGGCCTCGAACTCACACAGATCCACCTGCTTATGCCTCCTGAGTGCTGAGATTAAAGGCGTGTGCTACCAATGCCCGGCTTGACTTAATTTTCTTTGGTGTTAGAAAGAAAACTCTTCTACTGTGTCCCTTTTCTCATAAAACTGTGATGAGATTTGCCCTGTTCCTTGTGGCTTCTGGTTCTCCCTATTAATTTGGCTAAAAGTGTCAGCCTCAGGGTCACGAATGCTGAGAAAGCTTGAATTTTCTCCTAGCAGATAACTGAGTCCCTTACATGTAAGGCCGACCTTCCACAAACCCTCAAGATAGGGACAGAATTCAACCGAATTCTTTGCCATATGACTTCCAAATATCTTCATTGCCTTGAGAACCCTCACCTATTTAACCTTTCCTGTCTGCATCCCTGTTATCGTAACCATCTTTTGAGTCCATGTATGCTTCGGAAACTCACTCATTTCTTTTAGGACTTTATTTGTAGCATGTCCTTACTACTTTATAATTTCCCTGAGTGTCTGTTGTAATGTCTCCTCTTTCATCTCTAATTATATATAATTCAGCACTTCTCTTTCTTCTGGTTATTTTTAACCAAAGATTGGTCAATCTTGTTAATTGTTCCAAAGAACCAAAACTCTTCATTGATTCTTTGTATTCCCAAAAACTCTTATTAAGTTCTACTTACAGCATTCAACATCATCAGATAGAGCCAAGTATCCATTTTCTAGGCATCCCTCAGTCCATCAAGTTTACAACCAAGATTAATAATCACAGGCACATGTGCCATGAAAACCAGTATTGCCAAAATATGAAGATAATTTGAAATAGACCATTTCCTTTGAAGTCATGCAATCACACAGCAAAGACTGAGGAACTATATTTTAATAAAAGTTCTTGTGTTTTATTTGAACTGCTTTAGACATCCTTGTAGGAAAAAGGATATTCAATATTCTCTGTGATAGCAGGAAACTATTTATATTAGCATGGAGGTCAGATAGAGGAAACTACATAATAAAGCTCCTAATGTCAGGCCTGAGACCTCAGAGTTATAGAAATATGAGTTGAAAAGGCAGAAAGGGAGTCAGTAGGAAAGAGAGGGAGGACACGTTTTACATCAGCATTTATAGTATAAGAGGCCATGCCCAAAGGGACTGGTAACTTAAAGGCTACTGGCTGAAGGAATTCCTACAGCATGTAGCAATAAGTAAGTAGAAGTAATTTTTAACACTGGATATGGAGTTTTTACAAGGGCTGTTATTCTCTTGGGAATTTATGAGTGTAACATTTCTGTCATATTTAGCAGACACTATCTCAGAGAGTTATTTCCAGTTCTTAGGCTCTCACAGTCTTTCTGCCCCCTCTTCCACAATCTTCCCTGAGCTGTAGGTGCAGGGGTTGGGTTGTAAAAGTGCATTTGGCAATAGACACTTGTTCTCTGCATTTTAGCCAGGTGTGGATCTCTGTAATAAGCCTCTGTCTGCTGCAAAAAGAAATTCCTTTGATGAGGGGTAAGAACATATCTATAGTTATAAGATCTATCTGTATATATTCTTATAACTAAATTATCTATAGTTAGAAGAATAAATCTACTGACTTCACTGTCTCTGCTTTGATATTGGGTCTAGATTCCTTAGTTAGTTAGGCTGTTACATGGCCAATGCAATGAAGTCTAGAGAGAAGCAATACTTGATATTGATGGATGTAGTTTTATAGGTTTTTCCTATCAAATCATGAAGATGAAACAGTTTCCAAGGGACCAATTTTGCTAAAATTAATCTATAGGTTCTACTTAAAATGATTAACAACTTATCTTACTACTGATGTTGTGTTCTTGCCCAGTATTGATGAAGATTTCTAAAGACAAATTTCATATAATTTTCATCTAGTATGAAGAAATTCTGTTTTTTTTTTCCCTAGCAGGTTGAACCCGGAGAGTTATGGAAAATAATGAAAAAACTTATAGCCATTCCAAAGCTATAACCTATACGAAGTCAGTGTTTTTCTGTAATTTCTCTGTATACGAAGTGAAAGCTCTTTACGTGTTTGACATTTATTTGAACTCATATGATTAGTTCATTTGTAAAAGAATAGTTCCTCATGTTGAGTGGGCAATTATAATTTCCTTCATCTTTTCGAATATACGGCTGTTGAGAAACTGCTGTATTAAATGTCAGTGTCAACTCTATCAAGTTTAGGGACATTTAGACACAGAGGAAAGACAAAATAAGCTGTCGGTTTGGAACCTATGACATTCCACTGAGATGACGGCCAGCTCCACACAACGCTGTTTTGCTGAGCTGGCTTTGAGGATATGCCTGCAATTACCTATACATATCTCTGGGAATACTGGTGAATTTTAAGCTGGCATGGATTTAAATGTGCTAAGGATGTTTGTTATTTAAAGAACCCATGGGTAATTCACTTTTAAAGTAAATAAGCATTTAATTAGGGAAGTTGCTATCTTCTCTTCCTTTTTAAAGGAACCTATAGAAATTGTATGTCACTTTGTAGAAATGGACTTCTAAAACAAGTTGTGTGTATTTGAGAATTATTTTTATTTCACATTTTTATTTTACGTCCTCTATTATACAATGTCATAGATATTCAGATTTAAGATTTGTTCCTGACTGACAAGAACAGAGATGTTCTATTTAGTACCATTGGCTCTGCTTTTCCAAATCTCCTCCAGAAAGAGCAAACTTCAACTGAACCTAGGCTTTGGGAAAAATGAGCTCCTTCGTTACACAGGGAGAATTCTTATAATTGACACCATGTCCTATCCATTTCTTGGGGTCAAGAACAGAGTTTTATGCTGTATGCTTTCTTTCTCATACATGCATTTTTTTTCAGAAGTACTAACATACTGGAAAGAACAAATAAGCGGGTTTCTAATAGGGCTCCACCAACACGTGCCTGCCTGAAGATTTTTTTTGTTAAAACTTCTCATTTCTCCAGATTTCTCTTGAAGTTTGGGTGTTCCTGATGTTGGAGATGAGAATGAGAGTCTCAGGATTAGCAGATTAGGAATGAAATCTTAGCCTTGATTAGACTCCCTTCGTGAACTGAACTTTGGTTTCAATAAGATGCTTTCGTGATTTTAGGTATATTAAAGGCAGAAGACTTATTTAGGTCATTTAAAATAAGTCAGACTACTCTGAAAAAAGAAAATGGTCATTGGTTCTGGTTATAGTAAAGATTTAGATCCTTCACTGGAATGAGCTCCCATGGTCCAAATGAGCAGAAGGAGGGAGAACATGAGCAAGGAAGTCAGGACTGCAAGGGGTGCACCCACCCACTGAGACGGTGAGGCTGATCTAAGGAGCTCACCAAAGCAAGCTGGACTGGAACTGATGGAACATATGATCAAACCGGACTCTCTGAACGTGTTGGACAAGGAGGGCTGACTGAGAAGCCAAGGACAATGGCACTGGGTTTTGATCCTACTGCATGTAGTGGCTTTGTGGGAGCCTAGTCTGTTTGGATGCTCACCTTCCTAAACCTGGATGGAGGGGGGAGGACCTTGGACTTCCCACAGGGCAGGGAGTTCTGACTGCTCTTTGGACTGGAGAGAGAGGGAGAGGGGGATAGGGGAAGGGGAGGGAAATAGGAGGAGGGGAAGAGGTGGAAATTTTTAAGTAAAAATAAATCAAAACAAGAAAAGAAAAAAAATTTAGCTCCTTGACCACTCACCAACTCTATTACCTGTTATTGCCAAATGTAATGTTTTTCTCTTCCTTGGTTTTCTAATGCCCTATTGAGGATTTTATATTATATACACCTCATTTACATTTAATTGAGTCAATATTAGCCATATGCATTTCCTTCCTCCTCCCATCTGCATCTCTTTTTCATATTTTATTTTAAAGGCTGAAAATTAATGCATTCTGTTCAAACCACAGAATCTGTAGTTTAGGCAATATGATCTTAAAGTTAGAAATAAATGATATCGCTATGGCTTTTGTGACAAGCAACAGAAAACTCAAAAGTGATTTATAGTTACACATAAAATACTTATGTGTGCTATAGACTCACATATACATGGTGTCCAGAGGTGAGAGCCCGTAAAACTACCCTTGCCAACCTGTGGATCACAGATTCAAAGATTGGACAGAATATGTGCTTTCCCCACCTTGATGTAGAAAGTCTTGATTCTTATCCAACAGTCTCTGGTAGGTACCACAGAGTCTGCAGCAGGGTGCTTCTAGTTTTGTAAGTAATTGAGATGGACTCCAGGCTTATTGGATAGAAAGGAGAGGCTCTTGCAGTCTGATTGAGCAGATGGGGGAAGAGAATGGGTAAATTGGAGAGTTTCTATCTTTGCTTTACTTAAATGAACAGGGGCATTGAAGGTTGAGTGTCTAGGATACCAGTAGATTGAACCAGGTTCAGTGCTGATTCCACCAATTGGTATTGTGTAATGTGAGTCTTCAAATATGTTGTCAACAACATAAATGTTTTCTTAAATATATTTAATATTTTTTCTTTTTCCCCGTCTTCTCTTTTTCCTTTCTTCCCTCTCCCCCTCCTCACTCGCTGTTACCAAGGAAATCAGGGTTTTCTGGAGTTTGAGTTTTCCTAATAAAAGAGCTCATAAACATACTTGCAAGGAAGGAAGCTCAACAATTTTTTTAGAGTTTGAAAAACAAACAAAAGTAAACAAACAAAAAAGACATAATGCTGTAAATTTATGCATCTTCCAGGAGGAGGGAGAAAAAGAGAAAGTCATGGCTTTAAAATTTGGCATAGAATTCAGAAACAGAGTGAGGAAACCCTGGATCTCAAAAAAAAAAAAGAGTGTTTAGGGTTTGGTCAGTATCTGCAAAAGAGATGGACACACTTAGTCCTGGCTGCAGAACTGAGTTCAGAGGGTAACAAGTTCTAGGCTCTAGAGAGTTTATTAAGAATGGAAAAGCACTTCTGAGAGTGAGAGACAACTAGGGGAAAGCACAGACAGCATCAGGCCTTAAAGGTGTATGTTGTCTATTGTACATTTGTATAGCATCTGCCTGTAATGCGTGTTTCTGGGACTTTTTCTGTCTCCTGTACAAGGCTTGAGTGGAGGAGGACTTCCACTCAGTCTCTGTAAATTGCCTTCTTTCATGGGGAAATCTTGCTTTTCAGTCTCCAGTTCTTACTCTTCTGCCATGCTTGGCCCTCCATTTTCGTAGTTTCCTCCTTCTGATATAGGTGCCCAAGCTGGCCTTAAATTGTTGATCCTCTTATCTCTCCACCCCTTCTTGAAAACCATGCTTATGAGCAGGAACCACATTACTTAGTTCCTGGTTGTTTTGATCCAAAGTGACCCAGTTTTTCAGGGTAACTGCTATTGAATAAGGATAAATATATAGTGATTCAATGGGCCATCAACTATAAGGTCATCAACTATGAGGCCACCAACTATGAGGCCATAAACTATGAGGTCATCAACTGTGAGGCTATCAACTATAAGGTCATCAACTGTGAGGTCATCAACTGTAGGCCATCAACTGTGAGGTCATCAACTGTGAGGCCATCAACTATGAGGTCATCAACGATGAGGTCATCAACTGTGAGGTCATCAACTATGAGGTGCCTTATGTGATGTGTAAGGTGCTCTGCTTTCCCAAAGATGTTACAATGATAATCTGTCAATTTGTGGCTCTGTTAAGTGAAACAAATCCATATTAGGGTTTGGTTCTTTGGATAACCATGAGACTTCAATCTGTAGATTTTACAGCAAGTTCTTCCTCCATTGTATTGCATTTCATTCCTTACATCCACCTATCAGTATGTATAATTATTTATTGTGTTGTCTCTGTAGCTAACAATAAAATGTACTTAAGAGAGAACACAATAAGATACAATATTTCTCTTCCATCTGGGCAGATAACATCAGTTAAGGGAAAAATATGGTTTAACTTAGGAGAAACATTTTGAATTATATAGACTAAGTCAAGCACCTCACCTCTTATCTCCTATATTTGGAAAGTATCTCCTGGGAGCCTGAGGCATACCTTGTCATTATCTTCTCATTTCCACCCTTTCATGTTTGCCAAACATGAACTTCTAAATACCTCATAAATTTTTTAAGTAAACAGAATTTATTTATCCTGTCAAAGGATTTAATACTTATCTAAAGATCAGTATTCTTTTTGTCAGTATGACTTAAGATGGATAGGAATTCACATCGGAGGAGACTGAACATTAATTGATAAGCACGTGCAAGATTCATCTTGAAGATTAAATCCCCTCTCTCAGTGACTTCAGAGAGCATTCAGATTAGAAAGCTAGAAAGTGTGTAATCACTTGCAGTAATAATTGACTTGATGTAGCTCTTTGTGTGTGACAGGCTAACAGAGTTCTTTGGAAATATGACTACAGTACTTTATGGCCAATAGTCTCCAAAGGCATTTTGTTCTCAGCTGGAACTGACCCTCATGCAGACAGCGAAAGAACATGTTTTCTTACAGGTGGATTAGAAGCCACAAGTGTTAGCCTTAAGAATTGATCAGCTATGTGATATCAAAAGTATAATTATTAACTTATTAATAAGAAGTCTTAACTTTTAAAAAAATCTCAGTGTAAACAACAGTATCTCACTCTCTAGGTCCTCTACACTGTGCAAATCCCAAGCCCCTCCCCCACCTTCCTTAGCTTCTCTAGCCAGCCGCAGCAGGCAAGTTCTTATATATAGGCTGCTCCAACACTCCCACCCCACCAATCAGGCCCTGCAAGCTACAAGTGCTACTCTGTCCCCAAACCCCCATCCACCCCTGCAACCTCAGAAAAACTGAAACACAAGCTGCAACTACACAGAGAGGACCAAGAGAGGAACCCTGAAGCACAGCCTGCGGCAGCACAGAGTGAACAAAAAGAGCAGTAAACCAAAAGAACAGGCCAAGAGAGCAGGCCAGGGGAGCGAGCCAAAAGAGACCTCAGTAGCTCCTTGAGACACAGACAGTGACAGTACAGAGCAGATCAAGAACACTTCCCAAAGACACAGACAGCCACTGTAAGGATTGGACCAAGAGGCAAAGACACTGCTGGCACCAACTGAAAGAAGAGATGGGTAGGCACCAATGTAAGAATTCATTCAACAACCTAAAAAGCAGCATGGTAACACCAAAATCTAGTGGTAATACAACAGGAAGACTTGATCATACTAACACAGAAGAAGCAGAAGAAAATGATCTTAAACGTAACTTTATGAGGATGAAGGAGAACTTTAAAGAGGAAATGAAATTTTTCTTTAAAGAAATGGGAGGAAAACACAAAAAAACAATGGAAGAAATCAATAAATCTCTCAAAGAAAACAAAAAAATCAAAAGTGAAGCAAACAGTTCAAGACTTGAAGACTGAAATAGAGGAAACAAAGAAAACGCAAACCGAGGGAATTCTGGATATGAAAAATCTGGGTAAATGAATGAGAACTACAGAGGCAAGGATACCCAACAGAATACAAGAGAGGAAAGAGAGAAAATCTGGGCTTGAAGATACTATAGAGGAAATAGATTTATCAGTCAAAGAAAACATTAAATCCAACAAATTCTTAAGAGAAAACATATAGGAAATCTGGGACACTATGAAAAGACCAAACCTAAGAATAATAGGGACAGAAGAAGGAGACGAACTCCAGCTCAAAGGCACAAAAAATATATTCAACAAAATCATAGAAGAAAACTTTCCCAACCTAAAGAAGGATAGCCCTATAAAGATACAAGAAATTTACAGAACAACTAATAGATAGGACAAAAAAGTCCCCTCAACATATAATATTCAAAATTCAAAACATACAGAATAAAAAAGAATATTAAAAGCTGCAAAAGAAAAAGGTCAAGTAACACTTAAAAGCAGACCTATCAGAATTACACCTGACTTCTCAATGGGAACCATGAAAGCCAGAAGTCCTGGACAGATGTGCTGCAGACATTAAGAGACCACGGATGCAAGCCCAGACTACTACATCCAAAAAAGCTTTAAATCACCATCAATGAAGAAAACAAGATATTCCATGACAAAACCAGATTTAAACAATACCTATCCACAAATTCAGCCCTACAGAAAGTACTAGAAGGAAAACTCCAATCCAAGGAAGCTAACTGCACCTGTGAAAATAGAGGCAACAGATAACCTCACACCAGCAAACCCCAAAGAAGGGAAACACACAAACACTACCATCAATAATAACAGGAATTAACAATCACTTGTCATTAATGTCTCTTAGTATCAATGGACTCAGTTCACCTATAAAAAGACACAGGCTAAGAAAGTGGATACAAAAGCAGGATCCATCCTTCTGCTGCATAGGAGAAACACACCTCAACCTCAAAGACAGACACTACCTCAAAGTAAAGAATTGGGAAAAGGTTTTAGAATCAAATGGACCTAAGAAACAAGAGGGTGTAGCTATCTTAATATCTAACAAAATAGAATTTAAACTAAAGTCAATCAGATGAGATGGAGAAGGACACTTTATACTCATCACAGGAACAATCCATCAAGATGAAGTCTCAGTTCTGAACATCTATGCCCCAAATATGTGTAACAAGAGCATCCACATATGTGTAAAAAAATCACAAAAGCTTAAATTGCACATCAAATTTGACACACTAATAGTAGGAGACTTCAACATCCCACTCTCTCCAATGGTCAGGTCAACCAGACAGAAACTTAATGGAGAAATAAGAGAACTAACAGATGTCATGACTCAAATGGACTTAACAGACATATACAGAACATTATACCCAAACACAAAAGAATATAAGTACTTCTCAACACCTCATGGAATCTTCTCTAAAATTGATCACATACTCAGTAACAAAGAAAACCTCAACAGATATAAAAAAGGTTGGAATAACCCCCTATGTCTTAACAGATCACCATGGTTTAAAGTTAGAATTCAACCACAACACTAATTTCAGAAAGCCTATAAACTCATGAAAATTGAACAGTGCTCAAATGAACCACCACTAGGTCAAGGAAGAAAGAAAGAAAGAAAGAAAGAAAGAAAGAAAGAAAGAAAGAAAGAAAGAAAGAAAGAAAGAAAGAAATTAAAGACTTCCTAGAATTCAACAAAAATGAAGGCACAGCATACCCAAACCTATGGGACACTATGAAAGCAGTGCTAGAAGGAAAGTTCATAGAACTAAGTGCCAACATTTAAAAAATGGAGAAAGTTCACACTAGTACCTTAACAGCACACCTGAAAGCTTTAGAACAAAAAGAAGAAGACTCACCCAAGAGGAGTAGAAAACAGGAGATAATCAAATTAAGGGCAGAAATCAACAAAATACAAACAAAGAAAATAATACAAAGAATCAATCAAACAAAAGCTGATTTTTTGAGAAAACCAACAAGATAGAGACCCTTATCCAAACTAGTCAAAAGGCCAAGAGAGAACATTCAAATTAACAAAAGCAGAAATGAAAAGGGGGACATAACAACACACATTGAGCAAATCCAGAGACTCATTTGGTCATACTACAAAAACCTGTACTCCACAACATTGGAAAATGTAAAAGAAATAGACAATTGTCTGGATAGGTACCACATACCAAAATTAAATCAAGACAAGGTGAACAATTTAAATAGACCTAGAATCTGCAAGGATATAGAAGAAGTTATCAAAAGTCTCCCAACCAAAACAAGCCCAGGACCAGATGGTTTCAGTACAGAATTCTACCATAACTTTAAAGAAGAGTTAATACCTATACTCCTCAAAGTGTTCCACAACACAGAAACAGAAGGAACATTGTCGAGCTCTTTTTATGAGGCTGCAGTACCCTGATAGTGAAGCCACACAAAGACTCAACCAAGAAAGAGAATTACAGACCAGTCTTACTCATGAATATAGATGCAAAACACTCAATAAAATACTGGCATACTGAATCCACCATGATCCATCAGAAAAATCATCCACCATGATCAAGTAGGCTTCATCCCAGAGATACAGGGCTGGTTCAACATACGAAAATCTGTCAATGTAATTTACCATATAAATCAACTGAAAGAAATAAACCATATAATCATCTCACTAGATGCTGAAAAAGCACTGAACAAATCTAACACCCAATTCATGTTAAAGGTCTTAGAGAGATCAGAGATACAAGGAACATATCTAAACGTAATAAAAGCAACATACAGCAAACTGACACCCACTATCAAATTAGGTGGAAAGAAACTAAAAGTGATTCCACTAAAATCAGGAACAAGACAAGGCTGTCCTTCCTCTCCATACCTATTCAACATTGTTCTTGAAGTTCTGGCTAGAGCAATACAACAACAAAAGGAGATCAAGGGGATTCAAATTGGAAAGGAAGAAGTCAAACTTTTGCTATTTACAGATAATAGGATAGTGTACATAAGTGACCACAAAAATTCTACCAGGGAACTAATACAGCTAATAAATACCTTCAGTAATGTGGCAGGAAATAAGATCAACTCAAAAAAATTAGTAGCCGTCCAGCAAACAAATGATAAAGAAGCGTAGAAAGAAATCAGAGAAGCATCCTCCTTAACAATAGTCTCAAATAACATAAAATATCTTGGGGTAACACTAACAAAACAAGTGAAAGACCTGTTCAACAAAAACATTAAGTCTTTGAAGAATGAAATTGAGGAAGATACCAGAAAATGGAAAGCTCTCCCATGCTCTAGGATATTTAGGATCAACATAATAAAAATGGCAATCCTACCAAAAGCAATCTATAGATTCGATGTAATCCTCATAAAAATCCCAACAAAATTCTTCCACAAACCTTGAAAGAAAAACAATCAATTTCATGTGGAAAAACAAAAACCCAAAACAATAGCCAAGAGGATAGCCAAAACAATTCTGTACAATAAAAGAACTTCCAGAGACATCACCATCCCTGACATCGAGCTCTATTACAGAGCTACAGTAATGAAAACAGCTTGGTATTGGCATAAAAACAGAGAGGTTGACGAATGGAATTGAATTGAAGACCTGGATATTAATCCACACACCTTTGAACAACTGATTCTCAACAAAGAAGCTAAAACTATACAATGGAAAAAAAGAAAGCATCTTCAACAAATGGTGCTGGCATAAGTGGATGTTGACATGTAGAGGAATGAAAATAGATCCATATCTATCCCCATGCACAAAACTCAAGTCCAAATGGATTAAAGACCCCAATATAAATTCAACCACACTGATTCTGATAGAAGAGAAAATGGAAAGTAGCCTTTAATGCATGGGCACAGGAGACCATTTTTTAATATAACACCAGTAGCACAGATACTGAGAGCAATAATAAATAAATGGAACCTCTTGAAACTGAGAAGCTTCTCTAAAGCAAAGGACACAGTCAATAAGTCAAAAAGGCAGCCTACTCAATGGGAAAAAAATCTTCACCAACCTCACATCAGACAAAGGACTCATCTCCAAAATACATGAAGAAGTCAAGAAATTTGACATTAAAATTCCAAAAAATCCAATTAAAAAAACGGCACAGAGCTAAACCGAGAATTCTCAACAAAAGAATTTCAAATAGCTAAAAGACACTTCAGGCAATGTTCAACATCCTTGGCCATCAGGGAAATGCAAATAAAAATGACTCTGAGATGCCATCTTACACCAGTCAGAATTGCTAAGTCAAAAACATCAATGCTAGTTTATGCTAGAGAGGATGTGGAGTAAGGGGAACACTCGCCTACTTGTGCAACCACTCTGGAAATCAGTATGATAGTTTCTTACAAAATTGGGTTTCAACCTACCTCAGGATGCAGCAATACCAATCTTAGTCATATACCCACAGGATGCTCAATCATACTACAACATATTATAGGCTCAATTTATTCAGCTATGTTCATAGCAGAATTATTTATAATAGCCAGAGCCAGGAAACAACCTAGATGTCCCTCAACAAAAGAATGTATAAAAACAATGTAGTACATTACACAATGGAGTACAACTCAGAGGTAAAAACAATGACATCTTGAAATTTGCATGCAAATTTATGGAACTAGAGAAAAACAACCTGAGTGAGGTAACCCAGACCCAGAATGATGAACATAGTATGTACTCACTCATAAATGGATACTAGCTGTAAAGCAAAGGATAACGAGCCTATAGTCCATGATTACTTAGAGAAACTAAGCAACAAAGTAAACGCTAAGAAAAACATACATAGATCCACCTGGAAAGATCCGCCTGACAAAATTGGGAGCACGAGGGTAGAGGAAGAGGGAGGAGTAGGGGAGAAGGGGAGAGAGAAGAAGAACTTGAGGAAATGGGGTGGTCAAGATGGTGGGAGGACAGAGATGGGAGCAAGGAGAGAGATATCTTGATTGAAGGAATCATTATGGGGCTGGTAAGAGGCCTGGTACTGAAGAGATTCCTGGGAGTCCACAAGGATGACCTTGGCTAAGATCTGAAGCAATAGAGGAGAGGGTGCCTGAACTGGCCTTGCCCTGTAATCAGATTGATGAATATCTTAAATGTCACCATAGAACCTTCATCCAGCAGTTGATGGAAACAGAGGCAGAGACCTGCAGCGGAGCACAAGGCTGAGCTCCCAAGTCCAGTTGAAGTGTGGTAGGAATGAGAATATGAGCAAAGAGGTCAAGACCACAATGAGTACACCACACCCACTGGAACAGTTTACCTGAGCTAATGGGAGCTCACCAACTCCAGCTGGACAGGGAAGGAACCAGCATAGAACCCAACTAGACCCTCTGACTGTGGGTGACAGTTGTATGGCTGGGGCAGACTGTGGGGCCACTGGCAGTAGCTCCAGGATTTATCCCTACTGCTTGTACTAGCTTATTGGTAACCCATTCTCTTTGGTTGGATACCTTGCTCAGCCTAGATATGGTAGGGAGGGTCCTTCTCCAAAGCAATGAATGAACTTTACCCTTTTAAAGGATTGGATGGGGGCTTGGGTGCGGAGGAAGGTGGAGGCAGTTGGAGGAGGGGAGGGAGAAAGAACTGGGATTGGGATGAAAAAGATAGTTTGTTTTCTTTTTTAAAAATAAAAAATAAACATTAAAAAGCAGTGTCATGAATACATTTGATGACATATCTAAAACTAGTTCTCCCATCTTCCAGCGTGACTCACTTTACTGACATCAAAGAGCCCTAACAGCACACAAGTTGTTCTAGTTTCGTCTTAGATAACTCCATTTTAATACAGATCAGCTACAAAATACTGGACAGAAATGTAAAGCTGTATTGGGATGGAGGACAACCAGGGCAGGCTCAGAGATTTTAGGCAAAGCTTTTGTAAAGTTTTAAGACAACAAAGAATTAGGATTGCATGACATTCTAAGAATTCAGGAGACCAAAAGGAATTGATCAAAAAGAAGTGAAATGAATTTTTGGAAGGACATAGAATGGGAGATATATGCGAACACGTGCTTAAGCTATGTTCACCACTGTGTAAGGTAGACTAACATATATGCACAGCATTTACACAAGAGAGTCTTATTTCATGGCCTGGCTTATGCTGCCTGGTGATGAATGTGTCTTAGTTCCCATCTGGACTCTACATAGGGCAACATGATGCTCCGGTGGACAGCAGAATACAAACTTTCTGCTGGTGAAGATTTGCAATTGTATTCAGACGAAAAAGCAGTAGGAACTGTGTGATTATAGCACAAATGAACAATTGTGGGAGAGACCAAAGGAAACAGAAGTAATAAAAAGTCAAATAAAACAATGCATTTCTGTTTATGTAGAGAGGGTCTTTGAGGGATCACTCACTTCTACACTCTTCTCTCTAGGTTTGGGTCTGGGTTCAGCTTTGAACAGAACCTGGGTGCTGGTCCACAATAGGCCCATCCTCCAGCATCAACAGAGGCAGTAGGGAGTGTCAAGAAATGCACAGTGTATCTCTAACTTCATTGGTTCCTCAGCTTGGTGGTACCTAAGGTTGCATCTGGTTCTTCCTAGAAACTTCCTACTGCCTCTGCTGCTACTGGGTTTTCCTCTGAAACTGAAAACCCACTGAGGCTTTGGCAGCCCAGGTAACTAGGAAGTTACCTGCCGCTGCAGCCAGGCCTCTTGCCCTCTTGTTCTTTGTAGCGGAATGGACTCCATCTAGTGCTGGGGTGGGTTCCTCTGGATTGTATACCTGAGCCATTTATTAGAAATTGCTTTGTTTTTGCATTCAACCCTAAGTTTGCTCATTTAATATTTAGATTACCCTTTTCTCCATGGGCTCTATGCTTTCATAGTAAAAAGTAGGGAAAGAGGAAAAGAAAAGTTTAAAATTTATTTATTTATTTATTTTTCTTTCTTTTTCACCTATAAAAGTATAGGCCTCAGGCATCCTCCTGAATATTAACTTTCATCAGGCAATGAAAGGAGACAGAGACAGAGACCCACATTGGAGCACCAGACTGAAATCTCAAGGTCCAAATCAGGAGCAGAAGGAGAGAGAGCACGAGCAAGGAACTCAGGACCGCGAGGGGTGCACCCACACACTGAGACAATGGGGATGTTCTACCGAGAACTCACCAAGGCCAGCAGGCCTGGGTCTGAAAAAGCATGGAATAAAACCGGACTCGCTGAACATAGCGGACAATGAGGACTACTGAGAACTCAAGAACAATGGCAATGGGTTTTTGATCCTACTGCACGTACTGGCTTTGGGGGATCCTAGGCAGTTTGGATGCTCACCTTACTAGACCTGGATGGAGGTGGGTGGTCCTTGGACTTCCCACAGGTCAGGGAACCCTGATTGCTTTTCGGGCTGATGAGGGAGGGGGACTTGATTGGGGGAGGGGGAGGGAAATGGGAGGCGGTGGCAGGGAGGAGGCAGAAATCTTTAATAAATAAATAAATATAAAAAGAAGTATAGGCCTCTAACGCCTTGTGTCATGTCTTATTATGTTTTTTTTCAATGCAGTGTGACCTGTGTGGGCCAGAATGTGGCCAGAATGCAGTTACCTGGTGAGCATCAGGAAAGACGACAAAGGCCTCATCCACCTTGAGAAGAGCCTGGGTGCTGATCCAGCACATGTGTCGTGTAGTTCCTCCCAGGGTATCACAGGTCCTCAAAGCTGCAAGCAGATGCGTAGCCCTGTGGGTGGGTGTGACCACAGGGTCCTGTCACTGTGAATGGCATGGGTGAAGTTCACAGTCAGAAATCTCACTTAGTTTTCTTTGTAGACTACAGACTTGCAGAATGGCAAGAATAGGTCTGATTTGCTTTTGACAGACTGCCTCATTTATCTAGATGATTAAAATATAGTGACATTCGGTAAGTATTTTGAGTGTTTGAATCAATATCATTTTTAAATATATTTTTTAAAACAATCTCTTTTCAGTTTACATGCCTATCCCAGTTCTCCCTCCCTTCCTCCCGCTCCTCTCACCTTTCCCCTACCCCATCCCCATCCACACCTCAGAGAGGGTAAGGCTTCCCATGAAGAGTCAGCAAAGTCAGACACATCACTTTGAGGCAGGACCAAGGCTCTTCCCTCTGCATTTAGGCTGAGCAAAGTATCCCTCCAAAAAGAAAGGGCACCAAAAAAGTCAGCTCAAGGACCAGGGATAAATCCTAGTCCCGCTACCAGTGGTTCCAAAGACTGCCCCAGTCACACAACTGCCACCCACATTTAGAGGACCTGGTTTGGTCCTGTGCAGGTTCCCCCACTATCAGTCTGGAGTCAGTGAGCTCCCACTAGCTCAGGTCAGCTGTTTCTGTGGGTATCCCCATCATGTTCTTGACCCCTTTGCTCATATTCTTGCTCCTCCCTCTCTTCAACTGGTCTCATTTTGTTTAATTAACTAAGAGTGAAATTTTTAAGCAAGTCTTCAGGGAATATTTTCCATTAGTAAGTTTTAATTATCTTCAAATCAAAGCTGCTAACCAAGGTGATATTGAAGACTGTCTCCATAGAATGCTTTCTGAACAGGGCTATGAGGTTATCAAAGAGATTATTTTGAAGGCCTAATTGGTTGAAATGATTCTAGGAGGAAGATCTTTTTTGATTGAGACCACCAGCAAACGGCAGCCAAAGACTAGCCTACATGCCCAGAGTTTACATTTGCAGTAGAGGACCAGAAATGTTTCTTGCATGAATACTTTATAATGTTTAAAATCTAAATTATGGAATTTGCTCGTAATGGTATTTTTGACTCACCGATGAAGGGATATTAATAGGATAGAAATGGGGGCTGTGGAAGGAGTTGGTTGCTTTAACCACCCACTTTGGTCTGAGAGCATCACAGGAAAATTACATATTAAATGCATTGAAGAAACTGCATCACCAGTCATGGGCCAAGTGAGCTGGAAAGACAGGGAGAAAATTTCTTTTAAATCCCAGAATGATGACAAATAAATTAGCTCACCTGAGCCACATCAGCAAAGAAGGAAGTAGGACCTGGAGCTCTGGGCAGTGTGGAGAAATAGGATTGGAAGAGTTTGCCATGCTGAATAGGCTTTACCTGCAACAAGATAGCTCTCTCTGTGCTTTGAGTCATGGCTATCCCATGGCAGGAGCTTGAGCCCTAGCTTCTGGCTCAGTAAGAAACTGAAGGGTCCTTTTGGCTATGCTTTGTGCATATTCTGTGCATTTATCATGAACCATCATCCACCTAAGCAAATGCTGTTTCTCGTTGTCAGCTAAATAACTTTGTTGTACAGACAGACCTGTCAACCCACACGAGAGGAGACGATGATGCTTTGATTCGATTAATGTATTTATTGTGATATAAAAAAACCCCATCTGTTGCCATCAGCTCTCTTGTATCAGGGGCTCTGGAAAGTGTGTGTGGCTGTGCCAATGAGGTTACAGCCTATAGTTTCTATTTACAGACATTCACCTGTCCTGGCTTGGCATCTCACTTCTGCATAAAGGGTACAACATCAGGAAAGCTAAAGACATCTCACTAAGGCCCCGATGCTAGGTTTTGGAGGTTGTTTCTATGATAACCCTCCTTATGTCTTTGTGCCAGCACCCGGGGGCCTGTTTGTGGTGTCTCCATTGTGTCTCTTTATTATAAAGATTGCCTGTGGAAGGGTTATTGAGTCAGAGACAAAGATTAGCACCTAAGTCCTTATGCATTTCAGGAGATGTAGCTGTCATTTTGGCAGAAGAGTTTTCCTATCTTTGTTGAAGAAAATTGTTCTTGGCTGGTTACCCTTTAGGATTCGTGCTTCCCATTGCCTCACAACTTCTCAGCTTTGCTTTTTAGAGATAAACTCTCACATTTAGTAATGTATACATTTGAAATCCAAGTCATGGTTGTGGTTGTGATAATGTGAGACAGGAAGGCTAAGAAATGCAATTTTTTAAATATTCTTTTTGGAGGAGAGAAACAACCAGATGCTTTCAGAATCTGGTGTATGTGTTGGGGGGGGAGTCTTATTTCAAGAAGCAAAAATAAGTAAATTCATTTCTTGTCTTTGTAAAGTGAACTCCCCAGTCTCAGTGCAGTATCATGGCACATATGCTCCCCGCAATGCTTCAGTGTGAATTGTCAAGTGTCTGTGGTCAGATAGAAAGGACAGGCTGGCCAGGATCCGGCTCCCTTATATGTACATGTTTAATGAACACTGATTAGATGAGCTTCGTGCCATACAACATTATGTCTATAATGCAAGACATCTGTTGAATGTGTGCATGGACAAGGAAGCTGCAGGCTCACGCAGTTTTTGCTCATTGGCACCAAACACAGGACAAAGCAAACAGATCCTCATCAGAGGTGCTTGTATCTTGCACTCTTCTTGCTTGTGCCCTTTCTGGTTCCCAAATAAAGGCAGAATTCCATAATCATGTGGCATAGCAGCCCACTGGCCACTTCTCTGGACCCTGGCCAAATATCTCATGCACCAACAGCACTAGAATTTTTCATTCTCCCCTGGTGGCTTAGCAAGTGACAAGAAAAGTACCCAGATGTAAACAGCACCATCAGCCAGCAGGAAGACTGGAAGGGGGCCAGCCAGGCCCTCCCAGACAACTCTGTGTGGTGTGAGGGACCTGGCACAATCCGGTCCCTTACTCTCCAGGCCAGCATGAGTGATACTGTTCATGCTAATTATGAGAAGCCCGTTAAGATGTGAGATTTCACTTTAGATTGGACTTGACACTTCAAACACCCTGACAAAGTTGTTTCCCAAGGGTGTCAAGCAAGGGACTGAGCTATTAATCAAAGGTAGGCCAGGCTGTCACACCTACTTTGCTTTGAAGTTCTCATGCACATGAAGAAGCGGAGCTGAGGAGAAAACGAGACTTTCAAAAAGGGTTGTTCCTCCTTGAATTGGGCAAGGTGGGTATGGCACCTTGGACATTTGTTGGAGTTAAGTCAGCAAACGTGCTGACTTAGAAGAGTCTAAGGCAATGGGATATATATATATATATATATATATATATATATATATATATATATACACACACACACATATGTTTGTGTATATATATATGTATGTATGATTGTATATATATATCAGAAAGAAAAATATATACAAAATTTTAATAATACAAATATTAATGTATTATTACTTGTATGAATTGCTAAGCAATGTAGACAAGAGAATTTTGAGTTTTATATTCATAGATTTGTACCTTCTTTGCTTTAAAACAAATAATAGCTGTTTCTTAAATTCAGTATTTCTTACAATTTAGTTTGATTATATTATCCGCTACTACCCAAACTCCTCCTATACTTACCCTCTCCACTGTTACCTCCCTATACATCCAAGTTTGAGTTCCCCTCCCCCAGGGAAACTTTGTGTTGCTCAAGTACTCACCTCACTTGTGGGGAATCTGTGTCTGTGTGTTTTGCTGTGTGTGTGTGTGTGCGCGCGCGCTCTGCTGTGTGTCTGTGCGCTCTGCTGTGTGTCTGTGCGCTCTGCTGTGTGTCTGTGCGCTCTTCTGTATGTGTGTGTGTCTGTGCGTGTGTCTGTGCGCTCTGCTGTGTGTCTGTGTGTGTGTCTGTGCGCTCTGCTGTGTGTCTGTGTGTGTGTCTGTGCGCTCTGCTGTGTGTCTGTGCGCTCTGCTGTGTGTCTGTGTGTTTGTGCGCTCTGCTGTGTGTCTGTGTGTGTGTCTGTGCGCTCTGCTGTGTGTCTGTGCGCTCTGCTGTGTGTCTGTGTGCTCTGCTGTGTGTCTGTGTGCTCTGCTGTGTGTCTGTGCGCTCTGCTGTGTGTCTGTGCGCTCTGCTGTGTGTCTGTGCGCTCTGCTGTGTGTCTGTGCGCTCTGCTGTGTGTCTGTGCGCTCTGCTGTGTGTCTGTGCGCTCTGCTGTGTGTCTGTGCGCTCTGCTGTGTGTCTGTGCGCTCTTCTGTATGTGTGTGTCTGTGCGCTCTGCTGTGTGTTTGTGCGCTCTGCTGTGTGTCTGTGCGCTCTGCTGTGTGTCTGTGTGCTCTGCTGTGTGTCTGTGCGCTCTGCTGTGTGTCTGTGCGCTCTGCTGTGTGTCTGTGCGCTCTGCTGTGTGTGTGTCTGTGCGTGTGTCTGTGTGCTCTGCTGTGTGTCTGTGTGCTCTGCTGTGTGTCTGTGCGCTCTGCTGTGTGTCTGTGTGTGTGTCTGTGCGCTCTGCTGTGTGTCTGTGTGTGTGTCTGTGCGCTCTGCTGTGTGTCTGTGCGCTCTGCTGTGTGTCTGTGCGCTCTGCTGTGTGTCTGTGCGCTCTGCTGTGTGTCTGTGCGCTCTGCTGTGTGTCTGTGCGCTCTGCTGTGTGTCTGTGCGCTCTTCTGTATGTGTGTGTCTGTGCGCTCTGCTGTGTGTTTGTGCGCTCTGCTGTGTGTCTGTGCGCTCTGCTGTGTGTCTGTGTGCTCTGCTGTGTGTCTGTGCGCTCTGCTGTGTGTCTGTGCGCTCTGCTGTGTGTCTGTGCGCTCTGCTGTGTGTGTGTCTGTGCGCTCTGCTGTGTGTCTGTGTGCTCTGCTGTGTGTCTGTGCGCTCTGCTGTGTGTCTGTGCGCTCTGCTGTGTGTCTGTGCGCTCTGCTGTGTGTCTGTGTGCTCTGCTGTGTGTCTGTGCGCTCTTCTGTATGTGTGTGTCTGTGCGCTCTGCTGTGTGTTTGTGCGCTCTGCTGTGTGTCTGTGCGCTCTTCTGTATGTGTGTGTCTGTGCGCTCTGCTGTGTGTCTGTGCGCTCTGCTGTGTGTCTGTGCGCTCTTCTGTATGTGTGTGTCTGTGCGCTCTGCTGTGTGTCTGTGTGCTCTGCTGTGTGTCTGTGTGCTCTGCTGTGTGTCTGTGCGCTCTGCTGTGTGTCTGTGCGCTCTTCTGTATGTGTGTGTGTCTGTGCGTGTGTCTGTGCGCTCTGCTGTGTGTCTGTGCGCTCTGCTGTGTGTCTGTGTGTGTGTCTGTGCGCTCTGCTGTGTGTCTGTGCGCTCTGCTGTGTGTCTGTGCGCTCTGCTGTGTGTCTGTGCGCTCTGCTGTGTGTCTGTGTGCTCTGCTGTGTGTCTGTGCGCTCTGCTGTGTGTCTGTGCGCTCTGCTGTGTGTCTGTGCGCTCTGCTGTGTGTCTGTGCGCTCTTCTGTATGTGTGTGTGTCTGTGTGCTCTGCTGTGTGTCTGTGCGCTCTGCTGTGTGTTTGTGCGCTCTGCTGTGTGTCTGTGC
Organism: Microtus pennsylvanicus; assembly: GCF_037038515.1. Classification (NCBI taxonomy): domain Eukaryota; kingdom Metazoa; phylum Chordata; class Mammalia; order Rodentia; family Cricetidae; genus Microtus; species Microtus pennsylvanicus. The sequence continues at coordinate 103,764,033 of NC_134586.1, read as the reverse complement.
GCTCTGCTGTGTGTCTGTGTGCTCTGCTGTGTGTCTGTGCGCTCTTCTGTATGTGTGTGTGTCTGTGCGCTCTGCTGTGTGTCTGTGCGCTCTGCTGTGTGTCTGTGCGCTCTTCTGTATGTGTGTGTCTGTGCGCTCTGCTGTGTGTTTGTGCGCTCTGCTGTGTGTCTGTGTGCTCTGCTGTGTGTCTGTGCGCTCTTCTGTATGTGTGTGTGTCTGTGCGCTCTGCTGTGTGTCTGTGCGCTCTGCTGTGTGTCTGTGCGCTCTTCTGTATGTGTGTGTCTGTGCGCTCTGCTGTGTGTCTGTGCGCTCTGCTGTGTGTCTGTGCGCTCTTCTGTATGTGTGTGTGTCTGTGCGCTCTGCTGTGTGTCTGTGTGCTCTGCTGTGTGTCTGTGTGCTCTTCTGTCTGTGTGTGTGTCTGTGCGCTCTTTTGTATGTGTGTGTGTCTGTGCGCTCTGCTGTGTGTCTGTGCGCTCTGCTGTGTGTCTGTGCGCTCTGCTGTGTGTCTGTGTGCTCTGCTGTGTGTCTGTGCGCTCTGCTGTGTGTCTGTGTGCTCTGCTGTGTGTCTGTGTGCTCTGCTGTGTGTCTGTGCGCTCTGCTGTGTGTCTGTGCGCTCTTCTGTATGTGTGTGTGTCTGTGCGCTCTGCTGTGTGTCTGTGTGCTCTGCTGTGTGTCTGTGTGCTCTGCTGTGTGTCTGTGCGCTCTGCTGTGTGTCTGTGCGCTCTTCTGTATGTGTGTGTGTCTGTGCGCTCTGCTGTGTGTCTGTGTGCTCTGCTGTGTGTCTGTGCGCTCTGCTGTGTGTCTGTGTGCTCTGCTGTGTGTCTGTGTGCTCTGCTGTGTGTCTGTGCGCTCTTCTGTATGTGTGTGTGTCTGTGCGCTCTGCTGTGTGTCTGTGCGCTCTTCTGTATGTGTGTGTCTGTGTGCTCTGCTGTGTGTCTGTGCGCTCTTTTGTATGTGTGTGTGTCTGTGCGCTCTGCTGTGTGTCTGTGCGCTCTGCTGTGTGTCTGTGCGCTCTGCTGTGTGTCTGTGTGCTCTGCTGTGTGTCTGTGTGCTCTGCTGTGTGTCTGTGCGCTCTGCTGTGTGTCTGTGTGTGTGTCTGTGCGCTCTGCTCTGTGTCTGTGTGTGTGTCTGTGTGCTCTGCTGTGTGTCTGTGCGCTCTGCTGTGTGTCTGTGTGTGTGTCTGTGTGTGTGTCTGTGTGTGTGTCTGTGTGCTCTTCTGTATGTGTGTGTGTCTGTGCGCTCTGCTGTGTGTCTGTGTGTGTGTCTGTGCGCTCTGCTGTGTGTCTGTGTGTGTGTTTCCGCTTTCCATAAAACTTGACTGAGCACTGAAACATTTTTTCCCTATCTTTTTATTCTTTAAGTAGGTGAATAAAAGGAACCCATTTCTGAGGCCTAGATGACTTCATTATGATGTCATCTTGGGAGGGTTCTATCTGGATTTCAAGGAATTGCCTGCTAGAAAGGGAAGAGATGAAGCCCCGGAGGCATCCAGAGGATGAACTTGTCTATGCTGTTTTGATTGTGGTCTGAAGCTTTGAAGAACCACTTGGCCTCTCCTCCCTTGGAGCTCTCACTTTTCAAACACAACAGATTTGGTAAAGTGCTGGTACGGTTGAGTCTTGATTGCCATCCAGTTTCATGCCTTTTAAGCCCTGTCATAGATATTTTAAAAAGTTTGTTATTTTTTGACAAGAAGAAAAATAGATTTTCCAGCCCCGGGATAATATGAATATCAATTCTTTTCCATAAGCTTGAGTTGTTCTCTCATTTCCCACTTAGAACCACATGAAGTGAAGTAGAAGCAGAAATTCATTTTCTCAGTTCCTGGTCTCTTTGCTTTCTCGAGGTCTTTTTCATAACCTGAGTGCATCCCGCAGCTGCACAGCTGTCTTTGAATGTCCCTACGTTAGTGAAGCAGAGCGGACCCCTCTGTCCCTCCCTTGCCTCCGAGGCTTTATGAGGCATGGTCCATACTGGAGTTTTTGTTTTGATCACAGGCAAACTTAGTCCAGTGTTTCCACGATTGTGAATGCTATCTGCTCACTAAAGGCTCAAAGTCCTAGTGTTGGTTACCTGGATATACTCTTCTTAGAGGAGAGGTGTTGGGAAATCTGTCAGTGTTGGAAGGCCAAAGAGAGGTCAAGTCAAAACAGAAAACTGAAATGATAGCTTTGCTTTCTTTGTTTTCTTAAAAGTATGTATTTTAAAAATATTTTTATTGATTTTCATTGAGCTCTACATTTTTGATAGCTTTGTTTTCATCTCCGCCTTTTAAACTAGGAACATTGGAGATCCTGCATGCTACTGATAGAGTTATTGCTCAAACATGGGTTTGACAAACATACAAAAGGATACTATAGAAATATCAAAAAAACTCTCATTCTTATGATGCACTTGTCTTGCAGCAGAGATGAGTTATTCTCCGTTCCCAACAACAAGGCTAATGTCTGACACAGCTGCTGAGCTCTGGGCCCCTGATTGATGGTGGCTCTGGTTCATGTGTTCTTGTGTCTCTGGCTCTTATCACAGGACTGAAGCACCTATTATCTTCCACAGTTTACTACTGAGGCTCTGTGTGGAAGCTGACAACCTTGGTGCCACACCTTGCGTGGCTTGGTCCTGGAAGCACGCCTCTAGAGCAGAGAGAGTAAAGAAAGGACAGGCATGTACAGAAAAGTTAGCATCAGGTGAAGTACTTTCTCAGTCACATGTCCTATTGCTGTGAAGACACTATTACCATGGTAACTCTTATAAAAGAAAGCGTTTAACTGTAGCTTGCTTATACTTTCAGAGGATAGTCTATTATCATCATGACTGAGAGCATGGTAGCATACAGACAGACCTGGAGCTGCAGAAGCAACCAAATGTTCTACATCTCAAGCTGCAGGCAGAGAGAAAAGTGAGACACTGGGCCTGCTTTGGACTTTTGACACCACCAAGTCTATTGCCGGTGAGACACTTCCCCCATTGATGCTAAACCTGCTCCAAGACCAAGAGGTGCCTCTCCCTGACGACAAGGTTCAGTAGCCAGGTACAAAGAGATGGGTATCCAAAATGTTTGGATTATATAGGAAAGGGCCTCTGGTGGAAGGGCAGCCCAGGCCCTGGGATGGAGAGTTTAAGCTAGAGGGTGAGGTATGCCAGCCATACCCTATTATAGGTAGGGACTTAGGGACTGAGAGAACCTGGAGGCCAGGTCTGCTTTGATATGTTAAACAGGCACTGTAGGCAGAGGCTACTCCATTGTTTCCAGGCTACCCTGACTGGAAATAACCACACAGAAGCTGTATTAATTAAATCACTGCTTGGCTTATTAGCTCTGGCTTCTTATTGGCTAGCTTTTATGTTTTTGCCTAACCCATTTCTGTTAATTTGTGCTGTGGGTTTCAGACTTAACAACACGGACCTTCAGGAACTCCATTCTGTTGCAAGGAGGACGGCCACTTGTTGGTTGCCGACCACTTAGCCCTGACCCGAAATAATCACATAGAAACTGTATCAATCAAATCAATGCTTGGCCCATTAGCTTTAGCTTCTTATTGGCTAACTCTTACAAATTAATTTAACCTATTTCTATTAATCTGTGTATCACCAAGTGTCTGTGGCTTACCAGCTAATGTTCAGGCATCTGTCTTCAGTAAGGCTACACGGCATCTCTCTGACTCCATTCTATGTGTAGTACCTGACATTTCCTTGGGCTTGGAGGTGAGATTGGACTTGAGGATGGGCACAAGGAGCTCGATACAAGGCCATTGAGAATCTTAGCTTAGTACCTATCAGCAGAGCAGCAAGCCATTTGCTCTGTAGCTTTTTATTTTGGTGCATGTGAAGTGGAGGTCGGTCCAATCCTGCTAGCTTATGTACAGGCAGTCACAAAGAAACTCAGCTGCTGTGGCCTAGTTCTTCTCACGACACTCATCTCTAAGGCTTTTTGACTAGCATAGAGGAATATTCTTACGACCTAATAGAAGGACCGCCTGCCCTTCTGTGGACAGTGGATAAAGTGGAAGGATGTGGCATGGATGAGACCTGGGCTCTGTGGTCTGAGCCCTGAGTCTTACTAGCCTGTGAGACCTGGGCATGCTTCGCACTCCTCCTCCATCTGTCTATCATACTGGGCAACAGGGAATGAAGTCCCTTAGTAATGAAATGTTTTAACCAGGAGTCGAGTCTTCTTTCAACTCAGCTCAGAGCATGATATTCCTCACTCAGATCAAAATCTGTTATAAGGGAAAAACATATACATTTATTTGAAATTATCAAATAATAAAATAGTGTACTAAAACAAATACATAGATATAATCAAAGGAAAAACAGAATTCTCAAGGGACAATGAGGGATGATCTGAAAAGACAGATCATCTCTTGAAGATTGGCAGATACCTGAGAAGTCAACAATCTCAGACAAAACTAAATCATATTTAACCTTCAAGATTTAGTGAGAGTCTGACTTAACAGATTATCAGTAGATACATAACGCGGGGAAAAGTTTTAGTCAAAGAAACATTTAGACTAAATGAGACAATTGGAGGAAGGCATATTGGTACAAACAATTAAGTGAGCAGAAGCCAACAATACAGTGAATCAATTAGTTTCAAACATGCAAGCGCATTACTTACTTTGCTTCACTGTGACAGAATTCTATATAAGAAAACTTATGGGAGGAAAGGTTTACTTTTATCTCATGGTTTAAAAAGAAATAGAGCAGAGAAAACATGGCAGTGAAAGCCTGTGGCAAGGTGTGCTCACATCTCTTTGAACCTGGATGCAGACATCCAGAGGGTAAAAGGAGTTTGTGATACTCAAACTCCTCCCCTGTGGCTGTCAGACAGACTCCAAGTTTGTAGGATCCTGAAGTCTCCAAATGCAGCACTATTAACTGCAGACTAAGTGTTCCAACACACAATCCAGTGGGGTTATTACACATTCAAGGCATAACATTTTACTTAACTAAAAATTTTGTAGTTCAGGTAGGTGGAACATCTGGTCTATGCTAGGTTACCTGGTCTCTTGTTTATTTATGGACCAATGAAGGTCTGTTGAAGGTTGCATCTAGTTAGGGGCGATCTATGCTAGCTTATGGGTCAAGTGGTAGAGAAGAACCAACAAACTCCAATAAAGCTTCATTAGTTCCACATATCAAGCTGTACAAGCAAGGCAGCCTTAGGACTCCAGGTTTCAAATGCAACCATAGCAATAAATATGCCGAGATGGGCCAGGTATTTTTACCTCAAAACAGAGATAATCAGAGCAAGTAAAACAGTGAGATTTAGCTAGAGTCTCCTTAAGTGACTTGAATTAAAAGAAAGAAACACAGTTGAAAGGCTTGGCAGTGGTAGTGCTCACCTTTAATTCCAGCACTCAGGAGGTAGAGGCAGATGAATCTCTGTGAGCTCAAGGCCAGCCTAGTCTAGAAGTGCTAGTTTCAGGACATGCTCCAAAGCTACAGAGAAACCCTGTCTCGAAAAACAAACAATCTCCCTCAACACCCCCCAAACCCAAAAAACAAAAAAGAGAGTAAAAAAGAAACAATATACATAGAAATAAATATAAGTGATACATCCCAGTTGGCCAGACACTGTAGATTTAGAGATAGAGACCCTCATGGAAGATTAAAGAGGGGAATATTAAAATAGCAAAATAGTAAGATCTTAGGAAGATGCTGTAATCATCAATAATAATGAATCTTATGTAGAGATTCAAAAAAAGAAAAAGAAAACCTAGGGGAAAACAGACAAATCCAATATTTACAGTGGATATTTTTAACATTCTGTTCTCTGATGTGGGATTCCCCTCTTTATACTGTGAATACCATTGGTTTATAAAGAATCTGCTTTGGGTCTATTGCAGCTCAAAATAGAGCAAGGTGGGAATTCCAAGCAGATAGAGGAGGGAGGGAGTAGGCAGAGTCAAGGAGGAGCCATGTGGCCACCACAGGAGACAGATGCCAGATGCTGGATGGAACCTTCCTGGCAGGCCACAACTGTGTGGTAATACACAGATTAATAGAAATGGGTTGATTTAAAATGTTAGAGCTAGCTAGAAATATGCATAAGCTAGTACGCCAAAGAGTATTTTAATTAATACAGTTTATGTGTGATTATTTTGGGTCTGGGTGGCCGGGAAACAAACAAGCAGCCTCCAACAATAGATTGGTGCACCAATGTGGGGCTGACTACGTCCACATAAAACCCGAGAGAGACTGGAAAAGAATTGTAGACACAAAAGAACAGAGTCAAGTATAGCTTCTTGGTAACCAGCAATTTTTTTTCTGGATAATCTCTGTTTGCTGGTGGCAAGGAGGAGTGCCATGGCTCCTTTAAGAGAGGTCTTCCTGATTCTGCAGTAGCAACAAACACTGCATGGCTCCTTTAAAACAGTTTCCTGGTTCACGTTAATTGCACAAATAGCTCTGGCTCTTTTTAGGAGATCAAGCGCTTGAATGGAGTTTGTGATCAGAGGGCTACAACTTGCTTAATGGCAACACTGTGTGCCTGGAAATGGGACTGTGAGCATGGCTTGGAGAGCTGGTGCTGAACAGACTTCTGCCATGTTGGACTGGGCAGAGCCAAAAGGCAAAGCACCCTTACTCCTAGCTACAATGTTTAGCATTTTAAGAAGCCATCCTGGACCACCCACCTCCATCCAGGTCTAGTTAGGTGAGCATCCAAACTGCCTAGGCTCCCACAAAGCCAGTACTTGCAGTAGGATCAAAAACCCAGTGCCGTTGTTCTTGAGTTCTCAGCAGTCCTCATTGTCCACTATGTTCAGCAAGTCCGGTTTTATCCCATGCTTTTTCAGACCCAGGCCAGCTGGCCTTGGTGAGTTCCCAACAGAACATCCCCATTGTCTCAGTGTGTGGGTGCACCCCTCGCGGTCCTGAGTTCCTTGCTCATGCTCTCTCTCCTTCTGCTCCTGATTTGGACCTTGGGGTTTCAGTCTGGTGCTCCAATGTGGGTCTCTGTCTCCTTTCATTGCCTGATGAAGGTTACTATTCAGATGGTACAGACTTTTTTTTAAAAATGTATTTATTTATTAAGGATTTCTGTCTCCTCCCCGCCACCGCCTCCCATTTCCCTCCCCCTCCCCCGATCAAGTCCCCCTCCCTCATCTGCTCGAAGAGCAATCGGTCAAGTCCCCCTCCCTCGTCAGCCCGAATGCTCTTCGAGCAGATGAGGGAGGGGGACTTGATCGGGGGAGGGGGAGGGAAATGGGAGGCGGTGGCGGGGAGGAGGCAGAAATCTTTAATAAATAAATAAATAATACAAAAAAGAAGTCTGTACCAAGGCTTCAGAGTTCTCATCTCCTGCCCGAGGACGCCCCACCCCAACAGGGCTGGGCTTCAGTGATCTGCTTCATCTTCCTGAGCGTCCATTTTCTTATCTGCTAAAATGAGGATGGATTCCGCTGCTTGGAAGCTGTTTAATAAATCCTAAATACCCAAATGCAAAAAAAAAAAGAAGCCATCCTGTTCAGAAAAAGATTACAGATACACAATAGGACAGATTCAGACATAAAAGACTTCTAAAAGAGACACAGTATGTTTAAAAAGTGTACATAGGCTGGGGAGAGAGAAGAAAGAGTATAAAGAGTTATAAAAAATTGTTTTAAAGAAACAAAATCTTTAAAGAGACACAGTACAGGTAGTCATAGATTAAAGGAGTAAAGAAAAATAATCCACATAAAGATGAAATATACAGAGTCTAGATTATGTATATTATTATGTTTTCTTTGAATTTTTTGACTGTGAATGAGATAAGTACAGAGAGACATTTTATTTTATGGGTCTTAGGATATGTTGCTTTGGAAAAGCAGTTCTGCTTTTGTTTCCACAGAAGATGAGAACCCATGGATTTCTTCCAGGCTAATGTGGTTTGATGGACCACGATCCCCTGAAAGGTCTTCATAAACCCCAAAATTACTTTGCCTAGCAAAATCAGAAATCAATTTGGAGAGAACTATGCCCAAATTCTCAATTTTTAAAATAAATGTTTGTTTGTATTTAAAGGGGAATATGCTATAAAGATGAATACCTTGCATGGTGTGGATCTTGACTTATTTATATAAGCTTTAAGGCCAATTTTGTTATATATACATATTCTGCTCTTGAGTAAGGTATTGTATTTGTACAACTCATTTCAAAATATAATGTGTAATTAAGAAATATAGGTTAATAGATAATTCTCTATAATACTCAAGCTTGAAGTCATGTTAGTGAGGTTTTCTGGATATATAGACATATATTTCAGTTAGAAGCATATTCTTCAAACTTTCAAAGACTAACAAAATATGGCATTTAAAATGTTTTAAGAATTTAGGACTTTTCACGACAATGAGACATATGTGTTTCTGGCAACACCAATCTATTTCAAGAGAATTATAGGCATCAAAGAGACTCCTTATGGAGTTTATTGGTCATTTGGGCAAGAAACTGCTCTTGCCTGGACTGCTTGATGGTATGCTGGGCATGCAGGACCCATAGAAAAATGACTGCCAAAGTTGCCTAAAGAAGGTGAGACAGTTCTTCAGTGTTCCTGTTTCATGAAAGAGTCTGCCAGACATTCTGCAGGACACAGAAGAAAGTGACTGACAAACTGCTGGTAGAGGTAAAACAATCTTTCCAATTTTCAGCTTCATGGAAGAGTCTGCCTAATACTATGGGCCTGTAGGCTGAAGATGGATGCCCCAATGATACAGAATAACATTGGGTGACTCTCCAGGCAGCAGGATGTCTCTGCCAATTCTAGAGTTTTGAAAGTTGCACTTCCTGTTTACTCAGGTAATATTATATCCTTCTGGAGTCTTTGATGGAGTTGAAGAATAGATAGTTATAATTATAGTTTTCCTTAGTTATGATAAAAGATAAAATAGATACAAATATTGCAACTGTAAATCTTACTTGATACCTGTTTTGTTATATGTAATTTTACTATGTTGAAGTTAAAACCTTCCTTTTTATTTAGACAAAAAAGGGGAGATAATGCTATGAATATCATTGGTTTATAAAGAATCTGCTTTGGGTCTATTGCAGATCAGAATAGAGCAAGGTGGGAATTCCAAGCAGAGAGAGGGAGAGAGAGTAGGTGGAATCAAGGAGAAGCCGTGTAGCCATCACAGGAGACAGATGCAAAACACCAGACAGAAACTTACTGGTAGGTTACAACAGCGTGGTGATACACAGATGAATAGAAATGGGTTAATTTAAGATGTAATAGCTAACTAGAAATATGCATAAGCTAATAGACCAAGCAGTGTTTTAATTAATTCAGTTTATGTGTGATTATTTTGAGTCTTGGTAGCCAAGAAACAAACAAGCAGCCTCCAAGAACAATTTTCAATATGTAATAGAAGTAAGAAAAAAACCTATAAAACTCCCACATATTTGGTCCTGAGCAGCATACTTGTAAATAACTCAAGGAGTAAATGTCAAAATAGGAAATTAGAAAATTTTAAAATATTTTTTTATATTCCCCTCAAAATATATCTGATGTCATCCATCTATCTGTTGCTTTCATTGGTTAATTAATAAAGAAACTGCTTGGCCTTTGATAGGCCAGCCCTTAGGTGGGTGAAATAGACAGAAGAGAATGCTGGGAGAAGGAAACCTGAGTCAGGCAGTCGCCATGATTCTCCTCTCCAAGATGGACGCAGGTTAAGATCCTTTCTGGTAAGCCACCACCTCGTGGTGCTACACAGATTATTAGAAATGGGTTAATCTAGATGTGAGAATTAGCCGATAAGAGGCTAGAACTAATGAGCCAAGCAGTGTTTAAAAGAATACAGTTTCCGTGTAATTATTTCGGGTGTAAAGCTAGCCGGGTGGCGGGACGCAGCCCGCCATTCCTTCTACATATATCAATACTAGTGTTTAGGCAGAAACATACCACTTTTAAAGTTGATAGTAGAAAATGAGTGGGAAGTAAAATTGTTCTATATGTCTACCTAACAATCTAGAAAAAAAATCAACTAAACCCAACTTAATAAACTATAAAGAATAACAAAGAACTAAGTAAGAGAATGACAAGCAGAAAAGCTAATTAAAAAGGACATTTTTTGGAAAATAATAAAATTTATAAGTTCTTAAGAAAAATTTTAAAATGACAGGAAAGATACCATTGTCATTTTCATATGATTTAGAAAGACCATTAAAAATATAAATAAAGAATATAAATAAACAAAGTTACTCCAGTAAATTTGGTAGCTAGAGCAAAAGGAGAAATTACTTGATAGATAAACTTACCAGAGTTCATAGAAAAGAAAACTGAATAATCACATATTTCTAACCACAACTGTCAACTTAACTGGACTAAGAAATGCATCCAAGCACAGTGAAGCATGTGTGTGTGTGTGTGTGTGTGTGTGTGTGTGCATGTGTGCATGTGCGTGTGTGTGTGTGTGTGTGTGTGTGTGTGTGTGTGTGTGCTGGGGGTGCATTTCCAGAGGAGAGTAACTGGGGGAAATGTGTGTAGCTCCACTTGTCCTCCCAGTCACCCTCCTCTCTACACACCTTTTTTGGCCTCACACTCCAGGCATTATAGTGCGCAGCATCACCTCATTCCTAAAGTCCACTCGACTACAAGCAGAATCAGCAAAGCCAAGGTCTGTGACCCAAAGTAAATCATCTTTTAACATGATTTTGCCAGCTATTTTCTCATAGAAATGTGAAAGCTAACATATCAAGTAGGAAATAAAAATTTTGTACTTTTCTGCTAGAAGTAATTTAAGGTTATCAAAACGCCTTGCTGCAAAGATAGTGAAACTATAGGAACAACAGAAGTTTACTTAAGTTCTTCCTGAATATACAGAACAAAAAGTACTTTCCCCGATGTTATATGTCCACACAGCTCTAGTACCAGAGCAGCACAAAACCATTCCCTCAAAAAAAATGTAGGCCAGAATTGCTTGTTAGTCTCAAAAGTCTAAACAGACTAAACGAAAGAGAGTGGACATTGTCAAGGGTGAAAGGTTCCAAGAATGCAAGATTGTCCAACATGAGAAACACCACTGTAAACAGCATGCTAGCAGACTCAAAAAGAAAAGTTACATGAACATTTCAGCAAATTCAAACAAATGTGAAGCTCAGTTGTGGTTTATATGCCTTCAGCAAATTCAAAGAAAGAATATCGAAGGACTTCCTGATTTGACCAGTGCCTGGTGAGAAACCCTCACCTCCCTTCATAGTGAGTTAATGAGTTTTTCCTCTGGCACCAGGAACAGGTCAATGTGCTCCTTGTGACTTCGGGACATTGTACCGGGTTTCCTGGTCAGTGTAATAAAACTTGATATAACAAATGCATATATATCGGAAAAAAAGAAACAAGTGCCTTTGTTCTCATTTTATAACTGTCCATACAGAAAAAGGTAAGGAATTGACAAAATAAACACAAAAAACAATAAATGAATGTAACAAGGTCATAAGCTAAAAACCAGAAAGTTAACTATATTCTCCACAATTGACCAAACAAATGAAAAGTGAAATGAACTGTTATAATAAATCAAAACTTAATATAAAATGTTCAAGAGCATCTTATACAAAAATTGTCCAAATATGTAAGTAAAATAAAGAAGAATTGACTCAATGGAAAGATGTGCTGCTTTTTAAATCACAGAGGGTCAAGTTATCAAGAATTAAAATTATCAAGTATCCAAAAGTTAGTGTTTTAGCATCAAAACAACCCTAACCCAAATCTCAATGAGCTTCCCCTGAAAAATAAAAATTTTTAAGCCAGTTATAAAACTTAGGTGTAAATATAAAGAAATCAGAATAACTCCAACATTTTTATAACAGTTAATAAAGTGAGAAGCCACCCTGCCTAATTCGAGGACTTACCCCAAGGTTGGAGTAGCTGAGCCATGTGTTCCTAGTACCTAAGATTCTCTCGTTGCCTCAGAATGGACAACCAGCTATGGTAACTCGAATTATGATTTAAAAAAATTCTAAAGAAACTAAATGGAGAGAGAAATATATTTTTAGTTGATGCTAGATTATCAAAATAAACAGAAGGAAAAAACTCAACCTCTCCCCTACCTCTCCCTGTACACATGCGCAAACTAATCTTCATATGTAGATTCCCACAAACTTGTAGAAGAAAACCCTCGAGTATATTCCGGCCTCCTCAGGGAAGCCAGGTATTGACCTTATAAAGAACATATTAGTAAATAAACCTTGGTACATTATTTAGAAAACATAAATGCTAATTAGAGACGGGGAGAAAACATTAATAATACTTTTCTCAGAAAAAGGGTTTTCATACAAATTACATAAAGAACTCATTGAGTAGCTTATACAAACGTGCCCTGAACGAACACTGTGCATCCCACAAAGGTGTGAAAGGGTGCTTAGAAACATTAGATTTTAGGGTAGTGTGGTTTAACTTCACCGCACCAAATGCTGAGGTGGTTATAGAAGCCTTGAACTCTCACCCATTGTAAGACAGGTTTAATGACTTTAGAAACTGTTTGACAGTTTATAGCAAGGTAAAATTACACCTGTTATATGATTATGATGCTACACTGATGTTTACCCAAGTGGTATAAACACATCTGTCTACTAAAAGACTTAAAAAACATTTTTAGTAACTTCTCTTATAATTGCCAAGCTCTAAATCGAGACACCCATTGGCAGGGTGTTTATGGTGCAACAGGCTCTGACTGCTGGCATGCATGTGCCATAGAAAACTCTGTTGAAAGAACTCAGGCATAAAAGATCATGTGCTGCCTTTACTCTTTCAGTGAAGTTGAAGAACTGGCCATCTGTGTTCAGGGAGAAAAGGATAGTGGGTGTGTCTGAATAAAGGGCAAGGAGTGCTTGGGATGCAAGTAGAGACACCCTCACTGCTGCGGTCACTAGAGCCATGACCTTGCATGGGAAGGACTCTACATTGTGATTCAGAGACGAGACAGAAGTTCCTCTTGCGTGCCAGAAGATCCGGGTGAGTTCAAAGTACAGACACAAGTGTCCAGATGAGAGGAGGAGTGACCAGAGAGGAGGAAAAGACAAAACCAGAAAGCAGAGAAGAAAGGCTGATGTTAATCAAGGAGCCTAGCACAGCCAGGATGGTGCTGATGAAACTGAGAGAGAGGGTAGCAACGCCAGGGGGGTCTAGAGAGAGCAAGGCCTTGCCTTAGCATGACTTTGCCAGTGTGTCCATTGTGGACAGCAAGCAGCTATAACTGTAAAGTAATTGCGCTGTTTAAGCCGTGAACTCTGCAGTAATTTGTTCCAGCTGCTTCAGGAAATGAGTAAGACTGGTATGATGTGTTCATGACTATCTTTACCAAAACATCAGAACATGTCTTCAAGGTCAGCACACTTGACTGCTTGAAAATTTCACCTTAATTTAAGAAAAATCTCAAAAACAACAACAGAAAAAGAGTAAAAACATCTATTCCATAATTAGATACAAGACTTCTTTTATTCCCTTATTCCCTTCATGCAACAAAAGTATTTGCTGCTTTCTCCAGAAGATTTAAATATAGTATTTCTGGTTTGGTCGATATTTGTTAAGTAAAAGAATTCCTCAGCGGAGGCCATCAAACATGAATTTCTAAACCATCACAGTAAGGTAAGGCAGGCTGTATGATGTTGGCTGTCATTGTCCAAGTCATACACTGTTAGTATCCCTCTGCCTTTGCATTCATGGGTTGTATTCACAGGTAAGTTTTCTTGTTCTCTACCATATATGCAGGCCACAGTAATTTTGTTTTAGCTGCCTCTAAAGGTGCAATAGAAGATGGAAGTGCTTTCAGGAGGATGTGGCTGGGAGCTCCAGAAGAGGGTTTCCTTTCAGAGGGAAGACAGAGTAAAACAGAATCAAAGGAGACTGGAGTTTGGCACTAGGGAACTTTACATAGGAAGGAGGCACAGCCAGGTATAAATGTGTTAAGAATGTGAATAAAAGATGCCTCATGGCTTTCTTGTATCCTTTCCCCCATCATCTCCTTTGATCAGTACGAATCTCCTCCGAGAATGCTCCTGAATGCTGTAGGGAAAGGAAGAAAAGGTGCAATGGGAGTCAACAGAATCTACTCCAGAAAGGCTTGCAGAGTTTCACCTAATGCCATCCCTGGGGTGAGATCAAAGTGTGGCCTGTCCCTAGACCTGCTAGGGAACAGAAAACAATGTGAAGTCATAGCCAGGCTACAGATGGCTCTAGGGAAGCAATGAGGGCAGGTCCAAGCATGGGCAGGTTTCTGTCCATGGCATTCTATAAGGAGAAGTCTGTTCGCTCCTGTGGTCCCTCCAAACTCAAGTGAGCCCCCTGTTGTTTCATAGATGAGCCTCCTATGACTCAATATGCTTTTCCGTTCACCAAGATAAGACCAGGCTAACACATCCTGATTGGTGTGCTGCTGTGGGACAATGGTCTGTACCCTGTCAATTGCATTTTAATAAAACACTGATTGGCCAGTAGCCAGGCAGGAAGTATAGGCAGAGCGACAAGAACAGGAGAATTCTGGGAAGAGAAAAGATTCAGTCTGCAGTAGTCACCCAGACGCAGAGGAAGCAAGATGAGAATGCCTTGCTGATAACAGGTACCAAGCCATGTGGCTAACACAGACAAGAATTATGGGCTAATATAAGTTATAAGAGTTAAGAAGAAGCCCGAGCTAATAGACCAATCAGTTTATAATTAATGTAGCTCTCTGTGTGTTTATTTGGGGCTAAATGGCTGTGTGACCTGGTGGGACAGAAAACTTGGTCAACAGTGTCTTCCTCTTATGATCCAGGAATATGCTTCCCTTAACTCACTGTGCTCAACCAAGGTATAATCCTCTTCCTCAAGTGTGTTCCTCCCCTGATTCAGACATGTTCTTTCTCTGAGTTAGGATGCTACTTTTTTTGTTCAGGTAATCTATCCCATGATTCCTGTGAGGTCTTGTCTTCTTGTTTCCTCTAATATGGTGATACCTTGTTTTATTATTCAGAGTTTGCAGTTTCTGTCTTAGTCTGCATTAGCAAAGGTTTAATATTGCTCTGAACATTGAAAACCAAAAAGGACTGTAAAAGGTTAAAAATAACTTTGTACACGTTTTAAAATGTAGTTGCTTGGGATACACAATCTGTGTCCCTCATCTGGCTCTGACGAGTGCCAGAACTTTGCACTCTAGGCCAGCAGGCTTCCATGTGTGCTCACTCAGAACAAAGGGCACATGTGCCTTGCTGGTCCTGCCAGAAGGATCACCAAGTAGTGTGTGATGGCTGCTGCATTGGCACACACTTAAAGGATACATTCTGCAGGAAGTTCCACCTGGACGTGATTCCAAGTCTTCTAATTTACATATTGAACTTTAATCTAAAATTAGACAATTTCTAGTTGTATTTTGTCTCATGCAATCTGAGCATGTAAATCTCCCTCTGGCAGCATGTAAGGCAGGTGCATATCTGGGCTCTGGTGGTGGCCAGATCTGTCCTGTTTGGACTGGTTTGTGTTCTCAGTTAAATTTATCAGTCTTTTATCTTTATATATGATGTTATACATAGGATTACTTCATTTTTGCAAATTTTTTTATGGTAGGGGTATGAAAACTTAACTTTTGCATAATTTATGATTTCTAGTAGTTGTTTACATGTGTGCATTCTACAGAATTATCTGTGCAAAGAATTATATGATCTGCAAACAGAGCTTTCTGTTCATCTTTGTTTCTTGCCTAATTTCTCTTGCTAGGATTTCCAGCACAGTGCTAAAACCAGAATGAAAGTGTATTTTTTTCCACCTTGTTTTTTGTTGGAAAAGAGATTTGTGTTTCCCAATTAAGTGTGATGTCTGCTGTGCAGTTTTAATTGCCCTGTAATATATTACAGACTCTTCCTTCCATTCCTAGTTTGTCTAGTGTCTTCATCATAAATGGATGTTGAATGCTGTCAAATGCTATTTACATATTTGTTGAGATAATCTCTTATGGGCTGTGTTTCATCTGTGTTGTGTATTACAGTAATTGTTTTTCTTATTTGGAACTACAACAATATGATTGGGGGCAACTTGTCTTCTGCTGTGTCTAATTATTTATGGTGTATAATCCTCTTAATGTGCTCTTTGGTTCGGTGTGCTGAACGGAAATGTTAATTTTTAACTGTGGGGTGGTTGTGCTTCTGAGACTGAATTTCCTTTGGTGAGGGGTTGGGTCTAGGCGCCAAGCCAGAGTGACTTGGATGGCTATCAACTCTATGTTTGCTAGTGGAGCATTTCACAGGCGTGGAAATTAGTCATGGCAAGGAAAACATACATTAACAAATAGATTTCTGTTCACGGGAGGCTTCAATTCCGTACAGATTTCTCACCACACTCACAGTTAGCAAGAAATTCTGTGATGATAAAATGAGCACATGTTGATGGGTCCTTAAACTTAAAACAGCAATGTGCTTGCCCCTGGATCACATCAATAATAGGGTTAGGAAATCTGAGTGTGAGCTCAGTATTACTTTTTCATTATTTACTGATAGTGACTTGTAATTAAACTTAGCTTTGAAAAATTTTTTCTAGTTAAATATTTACCACATGGTACTTTATTATGCTTGGTTTGATATGCATCGAGCACATAATAGTCATAGAATTAAGATAATTTTTTTCTTTGCTGCTAGTTGTCATGTTGCTCCTAAAAACCACTAAATCCAATTAGTGCTGGCCATCTATGGTTGAGTTATCTGCTGGAGTATGGGAAACCTACCAGTAGCGATATCTTCAACAAAGAACGATTCTCCCTTCCCAGCAGCTCTATTGCTAATAGCACTTCAGTGTTCGGGTGGGGCCCAGAGATGACCTACTCCGTCTAGGTTGGAATTTCTGCTAGCAGGTAACCACAGCTGATATGAGATGATAATTTTGATACCCATTCATGTTCAGAAGACAGTATTTCACAGCACTCCTTCCCATCCTTCAGCTCTTACGTTTTTCTACCTCCTCTTCTGCAATGTTCTCTGAGCCTTAGTGGTTGTGGAATTAATGTAGATATCTGGTTTCAGGTGGGGTCTCGAGTCTCTAGTTCTCAGCACTTTGATCAGTTAGCAAGTCTCCACTGACTGCTGTCCACTGAAATAAAACCTTCTCTGACAAAGTTCGAGAGCAGGTCTGTGGTATAAACATAAATATTTAGAAAGTAATTATAGCATGACCATTTAATAAAATAATAAGCAGAGTCTATATAAGGACTGGTGACCTCTGCAGCCATGAGCTTTTGACTAGGACTGTAATACCAGATATGAAATTCCCTCATGGGGAGCAGAGCTGTCAAATCCAATCAGTCTGTGACTAGTTACTCAATAACAGTTGTACCAATGTTAGACCAGCAGATATGTCTTGCCTGGAAGGTTGGTATTTTAGCATTCAGTGTCTAGGGTTAGGAAATTTCGACCACTGATGCCTTTTCTTCCTCAGCAGACTACAGAGTATCTTTGGGCACTGTGAAATCTAGCCAAGAAAGAGGCTACGTTTTATTTGAGATCAGTTTTGTTTTCTGTGTCTCGTAGGCAGAGTATACGGTGTAACAATAGGGTCTTACCATGTAATCACAGTAGGCAGCTGTACTGCCTAGTTTTGTGTGTCAATTTGATACAAGTTAGAGTCGTCAGAGGAAGGAGCCTTAGTTAAGGAAATGCCTCCATGACATCCAGCTGTAAGCCATTTTCTCATCTAGTGATCAGTTGGAGAGGGCACAGTCCATGGTGGGTGGTGCCATCTCTGGCTGCTGGTCCTGAATTCTAGAAGAAGGTGGGTTGAGCAAGCCATGAGAATCAAGCAAGTAAGCAGCTCCCTTCCATGGCCTTTGCATCAGCTCCTGCCTCCAAGATCCTGCCGTGTTTGAGTTCCTGTCCTGACTTCCCTGAGTGATGAACAGCAATGCTGAAGTATAAACTAAACAAACCCTTTCCTCTCCAACTTGGTTTTTGGTGAAGGTGTTTTGTTACAGCAATAGAAACCCTAACTAAGTAACCAAGGGTAGTGGTAATAGCCTGTGTTGTTTTGGAGCCCTTAGGGGTCTCCTTAACCAGTAACTCATAGAGAGGTATACTATGCCTTACATTGCAATTTTCTTTTAATAACCCATATCTTCTGGGAGTGACATTGTTCATCCATGCAGGGTAATTTTGTTCAAAGTGTTTTGTTTTTAAGGTGTATTTTGAAATTAGCTTACTAACTAGTGGACTTTCATAAGGTTGGTGGTTTTGTCCTTAGTTTTGGTTAACTTGACCACTCTGGTCTTCTCTTCCTCACCGTTGCTTAATCCTTTTACCCTCAATATCCCCCCTCCTCCTCTATTTTTTTAAGTGTGTTATATTATCTCTCCACTTATTTTTCTATGTTGGGCTGTGAGATAATATTTCACATTGCTTTTCACAACTCCTACTTTGGGTTAAGCCCCCTAGTATCCCCATACTAAGCCTTTTCCCCGTATATTTTTAAATATTATGTTTTTCTAATAAAAGATAAAAATCTAAGAGAATTTTAAATTTCCTTTTACTTCAAGTAATGATCTATAAAAGTTGATTTATGGTAGTATGTAATTTTTGTTATATATATATATACATATATATATATATATAATCAGTAACTAATTATCTTGATTAAATGCAGTTATTTATGGGCATGTAAAGATACTTTCCTTCATTATCTCACTGAATTTCAGTTATTTCTTTAAGTGTCTGACACTTTCCAAAAAGTAACTTCTTTTTTTTATTGAGAAAAAAAAATTTCCGCCTCCTCCCAGCCTCCCATCCCCCCCCATCCTCTCCCTCTCCCCCCCCTCCTCTCCCTCTCCCCCCACTCCTCTCCCTCTCCCCCCACTCCTCTCCCCCTCCCTCTCAAGTCTGAAGAGCAGTCAGGGTTCCCTGCCCTGTGGAAAGTCCAAAGTCCTGCCCCCTCCATCCTGGTCTAGGAGGGTGAACATCCAAACTGGCTAGGCTCCCACGAAGCCAGAACATGAAGTAGGATCAAAACCCAGTGCCATTGTCCTTGGCTTCTTAGCAGCCCTCATTGTTTGCCATGTTCAGAGAGTCCGGTTTTATCCCCTGCTTTTTCAGTCACAGTCCAGCTGGCCTTGATGAGCTCCCAATAGATCAGCCCCACTGTCTCCGTGGGTGGGTGCACCCCTCTTGGTCCTGACTTCCTTGCTCATCTTCTTCCTCCTTCTGTTCCTCATTGGGACTTTGGGAGCTCAGTCCAGTACTCCAGTGTGGGTCTCTGTCTCTATCTCCATCCATCACCAGATGAAGGTTCTATGGTGATATGCAAAATATTCATCAGTATGGCTATAGGATAGGATCATTTCAGGTTCCCTATCTTCAGCTGCCCCAGGAACTAACTGGGGACTTCGCCTTGGACACCTGGAAGCCCCTCTAGGTCCAAGTCTCTTCCCAACCCTAAGATGGCTCCCTTAATTAAGATATGTGCTTCCCTGCTCCCCTATCCAACCTTCCTTTATCCCAATCATCCCGTTGCCCCAAGTTCTCCCCATCCTACCCTTCTCACTTTTCTCTCCCCATCTCCCCTTAACCCCCTCTCACCCCACCCTTAAGATCCCGATTTTTTGCCTGGCAATCTTGTCTACTTCCCTGGGTAGGAGGATAGCTATATGTTTTTCTTTGGGTTCACCTTCTTATTTACCTTCTTTAGGATATCCAATTATAGACTCACTGACCTTTATTTAAGGCTAGAAACCAATTATGAGTGAGTACATCCCATGTTCATCTTTTTGGGTCTGGGTTACCTCACTCAGGATAGTATTTTCTATTTCCATCCATTTGCATGCAAAATTTGAGAAGTCATTGTTTTTTACCGCTGAGTAGTACTCTAATGTGTATATATTCCACACTTTCTTCATCCATTCTTCCATTGAAGGACATCTAGGTTGTTTCCAGGTTCTGGCTATTACAAATAATGCTGCTATGAACATAGTTGAACAAATGCCCTTGCCATATGATCGGGCATCTCTTGGGTATATTCCCAAGAGTGGATAAACAGCTTTAGTAATGTGGCAGGATACAAGATCAACTCCAAAAAATCAGTCGCCCTCCTATACACAAAGGATATGGAAGCAGAGAGGGAAATCAGAGAAGCATCACCTTTCACAATAGCCACAAATAGCATAAAATACCTTGGGGTAACTCTAACCAAGGAAGTGAAAGATCTATTTGACAAGAACTTTAAGGAATTGAAGAAAGAAATTGAAGAGGATACCAGAAAGTGGAAAGATCTCCCTTGCTCTTGGATTGGGAGGATCAACATAGTAAAAATGGCAATTCTACCAAAAAGTAACTTCTTAATGTTTGAATGTCCCTTACTCTTCGGGCCTCCAACTCATAAGCTACTGCAAGGCTTTGTAGGCCCTTCTTGGTTAGTTTTAGTCCATGTGATACAAGGGAGAGTCACCTGGAAAGTAGAACCTCAACTGAAAAACATTCTTCCATAAAATGACCTGTAGACAAGTCTGTAGAAGATTTTCTTGATTAATGATTGACGTAGGAGGGCTTGGCCAACTGGATGGTGCCAACAATGGGCAGGTAACACTTGTGTAAGAAAGGCTGAGAAAGTCAGGCAGCAGTGTTTCTCCATAGCCACTGCTTCAGTTCCTGAGCCTGGTTCCTCTCTTGAGTTCCAGCCCTGACTTCCCTTTATGAATCTATAAGTTAAATAAATCCTTTCTTTACCAAGTTGCTTTTGGCCATAATATTTTATCTCAGCAATAGAAAACAAGCAAAGACAGAGTTAACCAAGGGTTAATTTCCTTCCTTCTCTGTGTTACTTCCAGTTTATTATGTTGTTTCTTCTGCTCTTTCCTTGTTACCCCACATTTCCTCTGTATGTTTGTGGAATGAAAAACTATCCATCTTTGATTATAAAGACGAATATTTAGAATGTAGTTGTGAATATGCTGGTTTAGTAAACTGGCAGTTGTAGAATTTCCTCTGATATTTACAACTTTACTAGTTGGCTAGGTATCCAGTACCAGGCCTGATTTCCCTCTTGCTGAGTGGGTTGTAAGTCCAATTAGAGAGCTGTTGGTTATCTATCACCAAGGCTTGGGTGCCACTACTGCTCCCTTGGGGTTATCATATCATGCTAGTCATTGTTATGGTTCATAGGTATCATAGCTGGGTAGGACAGTTCTCTGCTTCCCTCCCTTGGATGTTTGCATTGGTTCCCTCTAGGACTATTAAATTTAGTCTTCTTAGCATTCATCAAGGAAATTCCATTTTGCAAAAGATGAAGATTATTACACACACACACACACACACACACACACACACACACAAAATCAGTCAATCAACCAACCAGTCAATCAAAATAAAGCACAGTGGAGCCCAGTCCCAATGGATACATCTACAGTACAATCCCTGCATTGAAGGCTAAGGGATCATTGTGGAAGAGGGGCCAGAAAGATTGCAAAAGTCAGAGGAACAAGGAGTTTTCTGTGAGACTGTGTCTCCTAGAAATTCCAGAAGCTACACCCATAAAGTCTGACCAACATGGCTGCCTAAACATAAGCTGAAGAAGGATGGCACCAATAGACATGCTAACATGGAAGGGGGAAAGTTCACGAGAACTCAACCATATATAAAGGACTATGGGCAACCCAGGAATAGTGAGACCCGGAGAAAATAGTACTCCCTTGGACAGATCACACCAGCTGTTTATCCAGTGCCAAATGGTCAGCCCTGAAAGCATATACACAAATAACATATGTAGATTAAGCAGGTTGTACTATGTATTTAGGAAAAAAATGTTCCATAAATTTTAAAGAGAGCAAGGAGAGGATTTGGGAAATTTTGAAAGCAGGAAAAAGAAGGGAGAAAATGATATAATTATATTATGATTTAAAAAATAATTTTAAAAAACTATATGGATTTAGGCTGCGCTTTTGTATCTCACTCTCATCTGGATAGTCGATTTTAATATGTGTTTTCGACCACATACTGAACTATTACAATTTTGGCTTGCTGGACTGGGTAAAGAGCTAAAAGTTGTGTAGCTACCCAGATATGTTAGAATGCTTTGCCTGTCAAAATGTTCCTGTGGCCTCCATACTCGAACTTCCAAAGAGTTAACATATTGGGACTCTAACAGGCATACTTGGAAAATTTCAGCTAACCATCATAAGAAATTAATAGTAGTTTTCTACTTCTGGCATTACTTGTATTGGCAACTGAGATGCAGCTGATTTGGTCTAAGAGAATAGTGTGGTCATTTAAACACCACCAGGGTGCTGAGAAAAGACCCCCACAAATGAGTTTCCTGTCAATAATTCTGTGCCTTTTGCAGGAGGGGACCAGACATAGCAACAACACATTTTGTCTAGGACATTCCCTTTAGTCACCGAGATAGTCTGGCTGATGCAAATTTTGAGTCATGTACACTTGACCTTCAAGAGCCACTCAATGCCTAAGAGATATCCCTCAATTTTGGCAAGTTGTTCTTAGAATCAAGAATCCGCAAGAGTGAACGAATCTAAACCTCAGAAGTCAGAGGTCAGATCAAACGCTTGTGGAGGCTGCGTGTTAAACTTGGCCAAACTTGTTCTCGCATCCTTCCACTCCGCCATTCATGCTCTCTGGGGACACAGATTTAATAGCCTCATTATTTTGTCAGGTGCGATTTACCAAAGTCATAAAAATCCCACATTGCCCATGTGTCTTTTAAGACAGAATTAAATTCTTTTATAAAGGTATGTTTTTTTTTTTTTTAAAAAGTGAGTATCCAGTCTCCAGCATGCATCTCTAACTAGGAAATATCAAGCTGAGTCCAGCTGAGGGAGACAAGTTGACTGACTAATCAAGAATACAATACATTTTTTGATGATGAATACACCCTATATAAATTCTGCTGGAAGACAGAGAGTGGACTGAGGGAAGAGGATGGAAGGGAGGTTTGGTGCTGGCTCGGCTAGCCAGTACTCATCCCTGGACCCTTCCCAGTTGTTAAATATACTAAACTGGAGACAAGAGAGGTTATAGCCAGCACTCATCTCTGGACCATTACAGTTATTAAATATAGTAAAATGTAGTAGACAAGAGAGGTTATAGACGGGTAGCTTAATGTTAGTTGTTAATTCAGAATACCATGCCAGGACCAAGCTCATACTAGAGTGGTATGTGGTTCATCCACAATGCCCTGTTAATCGCAGTGCAATGCTAACTCCTATTGGCTTAAAACGGACTGTACACATAACAATGTTAAATACACTACCTTAGAAGTACTAGTCAAAGAATCATAGGTGCCAAAGCCGCACAAGCCCATTTTTACTGTTTCCACATGAAATAATTTTCACAAAATTATTTCTTATTTGGCTGGAATTTGATGTGGGAGTGTCATATATCAATCTGTTGATTTCATTGGCTCTAAGCAATAAAGAAACTGCTAGGCCCATTGGATAGGCCCACCCTTAGGTGGGTGGAGTAAACAGAACAGAATGCCGGGAGGAAGAGGAAGTGAGGTCAGACTCCACAGCTCTCCTCTCCGGAGCAGACGCAGGAGAGACGCCATGCTACCTGCTCCAGGGAAGACGCACACCATGCCCCAGCTCCGACCCAGGATGGACTTAGGCTAGAATCTTCCCGGTAAGCGCACCTAGGGGCGCTACACAGATGATTAGAAACGGGCCAGAGCAGTGTTTAAAAGAATACAGTGTCCGTGTAATTATTTGGAGCATAAGCTAGCCGGGCAGGGCAGGCGGCTTGGGGTGTTGGGGACGCAGTCCTGCCGCCGCCCCATATTACAACAAATGACGCCCAGACGTGTGGCTAACTAAACCCACTTAAAAAACCTGAGAAGGCTTAAAAAAAAAAAGGAAGAGAGCGTTTAACACAGATTTTTGCTGTTTGTTGGTGGCGTGCTGTAGAGAGATTTCCTGATTCAGCAAGAGCAGCAGAAAAAAAGCTGCGTTATTTTAAAGCGTGGCTTCCCGGGGCTGTGCCGCCAGTGAAAACTCTGGACTATGTTTGTGTTCCCGCTTGGGATCTGAAGGAGAGTGCTCTGAGACCATGCGATGACTCAGAGCTCCCCGCCTGCTCCTGGGCAGAAGGCAGAATCAGGCTTAGGCAGGCGGAAGAGCATGGCGGATTCCTGCCGCCATACAGAGACGTGTTTTTAGACTGCGCAGTGCTCTGCCTGTCAGATTTGGATGTTACTTGGATGAAAAGAATTTCTGTGCTGCACGCTCAGTCTCAGAATTAAAGTGCTGAGTGCCGCTCCTACCTGGTAGCCCCAAGAGGCTTCCTGACTCAGCTTCAGCTGCAAAACCCTGCAGCTCATTAAGAGGTCCTGCCACAAAACACTTAAACGGTGTTGACGAAAAGCTGAACGCATGCGTTTCGGTTTTCAGCCGTAGCAGGAAAAAAGCTGCGCCGTTTAAAAATGCCAGCTTTCTGGGCCATCCTGCCAGGGCAAACTCTGACTGTTTGAGGCAGGAGGGCCAGCTACCGAGAGAGGACTTGAGTGTTGTCTGTTGTAGCTCGCTGGCTGGCAGGGACCTTGAAAGGCCATGAGGCTGGAAAGTTAAGGAATGGACTGGATCTAGCTGGCAAAGCCACGCCTTCAGTCCTACTGATATTGCTTGGTAAATTAAGGACTCATGTGGTCAGAAAAAGAGAGATATACAGTAAAGAGAGATTCAAAGACAGAAAATTTCTGAATGGTTTAAAGTGTGTTAAAAATATATGCAGACTAAAAGTTAAAATTCTTAAAGCAAACTTCTATGACTTCAAGGTGTGGTAGCACACGCCTTTAATCCCAGTGCTTAGAAGGCAGAGACAAACAGATCTCTGTGAGTTCAAAGTGTAGTAGTGTACGCCTTTAATCCCAATGCCTGGGAGGCAGAGACAGGCGGATCTCTGAGAGTTCAAAGACAGCCTGGTCTACAGGGTTATTCCAGGTCAAAGATAATGCGCTCAAAAAGCAAAAAGTTAACCTAGGAATGTCTCAGCTTAGATTCTTAAGCGCCTAATGATTTAAAGGTGCAAATCAAAAGTGCTCCTGGATAGTAAAAAATTGCAGATTCACAATAGGACAGATTCAGACCACTAAACGAGTCACACTGCTGGATGAATGTACGTTGGCTTGGGAGAGAGAAGAAAAAGAATATAGAGAATAAAGCTAATGGTTTAAAAAGAAAAAGGTAAAAGTAAAGTCTTTAAAGAGACAGAGTACAGATAGTTATAGATATAAATAAAAATAAGCCGCGTAAAGATGGAAAATTCACAGAGAGTCTGGATTATGTACATTGTGTTTTCTTTAAAATTTTTGACTGTGAAGGAGCTAAGTACAGAGAGACATTTCATTACATGGGCTGCCAAGCTAAACCAGAATGGATATAAGGGTATTATGATTTCAGAATTTGGGTCTAAGGATATGATGCTTTGGAGAGAGTCTTCTTTTGTTTTCACAGAGGATGAGACTCTATGGATTTCTTCTATTCCGATTTGGTATGATGGACCACGTCCTCCTGAAGGGTTGCTGTGAACATCTTCAGAAAATTGCCTTGCTCAACTGCCAACTGAGATAAACCTGGCACACAGGTTACACCCTAAATAATCTGATTAACGACGCCCCCATTCAGCAGGAAGCAGTTTGGAGAGAAAAAACTGCGCCCATGTTCCCAAATATGGTTTATAAACGTTCTTTTACATTTAAAGGGGGATATGATATAGGTATGAATAATTTGCATTAGTATAGATTTTGCTTTATTTATAGAGATTTAAGGTCAATTTTGTTATATGTATAAATGTTTCTGATGTAACTTTTACTTGATAACTGTTTTGTTATATGTAATTTTGCTATGTTAAGGTTAAAGCCTTCCTTTTTTTGTTTAAACAGAAAAAGGGGAAGTGATGTGGGAGTGTCATATATCAATCTGTTGATTTCATTGGCTCTAAGCAATAAAGAAACTGCTAGGCCCATTGGATAGGCCCACCCTTAGGTGGGTGGAGTAAACAGAACAGAATGCCGGGAGGAAGAGGAAGTGAGGTCAGACTCCACAGCTCTCCTCTCCGGAGCAGACGCAGGAGAGACGCCATGCTACCTGCTCCAGGGAAGACGCACACCATGCCCCAGCTCCGACCCAGGATGGACTTAGGCTAGAATCTTCCCGGTAAGCGCACCTAGGGGCGCTACACAGATGATTAGAAACGGGCCAGAGCAGTGTTTAAAAGAATACAGTGTCCGTGTAATTATTTGGAGCATAAGCTAGCCGGGCAGGGCAGGCGGCTTGGGGTGTTGGGGACGCAGTCCTGCCGCCGCCCCATATTACAACAGGAATTTTTAACATTAACTTCTTAATTAAGATATAAAATTGCCTTTGTGTAATATTTTGACCCATGTTTGTATCCTGGAATGCTAAACAAAGCTTATCCACACACATATTGCTAAATATACTCACCGTACACATGAGATGAAACACAGAATCTTTTCAACTGTGGCAAGTTTTACATATGTGCACACGTTATTAGCATAGGTACTGTATGTATCATATGATAGATCTGAGCTTGTTCATCATCTCTAACTGGAATTTTGTTCTTGTGAAAACATCTCTCCCTTGAACTTGGCTCCTGGTAATGGTAACCACTGTACTGTTCTCTGCTTCTGGGGTTTAATGTTAAGATTGCATATATGAGGAGTACAGTGCTGACCTTTCATCTAACATGGTTTCCAGGCTCATCTATGTTGATGAAAATGATAGGTGTCCCTTGCTTCTTTAAGACTTAGTACATTCAACAGTCGGAGAGCTGGCTGAGAGGATTGGAGTGCCGCCCGCAGAGCCCGAGGTCGCTGGTTCGAGTCCCAGGTAAGTGTACTGTGTGTCTGTCTGTGTCTCTGTGCTTGTGTATGAATGTCTCTGTGCTGTATGAGTCTGTGTGCTGTGTGTGTGACGACTGCTTGCATAATTAATAGGAAAAAAAGACTTAGTACACTCTATCATGAATAGCATTTTAATCATCAGCCAAATGGATATTTGCATTGGGTCCACACCCTGGCTACTGTCTGCAGTGAACATAACATAAGTCCTTGGTATATTAATTTTTCTTAGGTGAATAACATCTAGAGATGGCTAGTAAGATGGTAATAACAGGTTTCAGTTTTTCACAATGGTTGTATTAAATGACCTCTATACAATGAAGCTCATGGTTCCTTTTCTCCCCATTTTTACCAGCACTGGTTTTCTCTTAACTTTTTTATATAATGATTTTCTATGGGTCTGAGTTTATATATCAGTGTAGCTTTAATTTGTATTTTCCAGGTTGGAGATATAGATTCTATTTCTGGACACAGTCTAGAAACCTGCGTACCTCAGTTTGAGAAATTCTTACTCAGATCCTTCACCTAGTTTTGTACTCAGTTAATTGCTTAGGAGTGTTGAGTTCCTCATATACTTTACATACCAAGCCTTATCAGATGAATGGACTTAAAATACTTCCATCTGTTTAGTAGGTTTTCTCTTTTTCCCTTTTCTGTGTAGCAAATTTTGGGTTGAATCAGTTTCCCTTTCCAGCTTAATTTTTATTACTTATTCGTTTAGGGATAGATGCCCAAATTATTGTCCAGGTCATGGTCGTTGCATACTTATAAATCATGTGTCTGATAAACAATTATAAATATATAAGGAATTCATGTATTTCAACAATTAAAAAGCAAACAATCTGATTAACAGTCTGCAAAGACCTTGAGTAGTCATTTTTTCCCCAGGACATAAGATGGACATGAAAAGATGCTTATTATCACTGATTATGCAGAAAATTTCAATCAAAGTCACATGAGAGATACCACATGCTTTCTATAGGATGCTATTATTTAACAAAGGAAAAAATAACAAGTATTAAGTCGAAGTAAAGAAATTGGAACCTGTTTCCAAATGGTTGCAAATGTAATATTATTCTGCACCTTCAATGCAAAACAAATGCAAAGTCTCTCAGCAAAGTAAAGTTACTATATAGTGAGTGTAATGCTTATATTTCTAAACACGCAATGAAAGGGATAAAGGCAGACTTGGACATGACCACCTATACACATTCATAGCTTCATTGTTCACAGCAGTACAAATGTAAAAAAAACCATAATATCTTTCAGAGATGAATGGATAAGTGCAATACATTGTCCATACACAATTTAATACTTTCCGTTTAAATAGAGATGAAATGACACAGGATTTACCATGCAGCAACCTCAAAGACATAGCATCATAACTCAGATAGAACCTGGCAAGAGTCCACATAAGCTACTTAGAGTATTCAGATTAATGGAGACAGTATAGACTAGAAGGGAGGGGTGAGGTTGGTGTTTAAGGAAAACTGCTTTGGTTTGGAAAGTTCCGGAGTTGAATGTACGGTAGTGATGGTGCAAGGCAGTGCGAATGAACTTACTGACAGTGCGATGCGCAACTAAAAGTCATGAACACTGTAGATTGATGCAATGATTATTCATCACAAATGAATGAAGACTGACAAATACTGGAATTTTTACCCAAATAAAATGATTTTTAAAAGTTGCAATATAATGTAACATCAGGCCTTAGTAGCTCTCCTCTGCATTTGCTGCCAATTATTTTAAAACATGTTTGTGTGATCTGTAATGGCACATGCATATATGTGTACATGGGCACCAGAAGAGGGCTTAGAAGCCCTGGAGCTAGAGTTATAAGTGGTTGGGAGCTGCCCAACATAGGCACTTGGACCTGAACGGATCCTCTTACACAAATGCAGCACTCTTAACTGATGAGCCATCTCTCCAGTTTTTTGCTTGTTTCCCTGCTGTTTTTGAAAATTTGTCATCTGACATCCATAGACTGCTTTAACACAAGATTTTTGACTACTAAAGGGAACATTGAAAAGTTACAGGAGTGGGAGGTAGAGGCAATTGAAGCATTTCTTCTCTATTAGATGTGGATTTTAGGTTGAAATAGAATCCTTGTGATAATGTAGACCTGTTTAGCCTGCACTGATGAACACAGACAAAAACACATACATCCATTTGCTGAGTGGAGTGGAAATACAGAAGGTTTTCTTGTTTTGTTTTAGACTTTGAAGTATTTTGTAATGGTCTCCGTCTTGATAAATTAGCCTGTACTTCTACAACTCACATTTCTGTTTTGCTTTTAGCAGATGTAGTTATTTAATGAAATTTACTGAGCTCCTGGGAGAGTTGGGGCCTGCAATCTGAAGCTGAAATGTGTGCTGAAATATAATTCTTCACATCAAGTTCTGATATCTTCCAGGACATACCACCCTCGCCTTCTAGATGATAATTTGCCTTTGATGTGTAGGGAATGATACCTGTAATATGAGAGTGACAGCAGATATTAAAAGTGCATGGTATTAACCTTAGAGGCTGGCATTCTAGAATCTTGAGATTAGTCATGAAGGCAGGCTGGCGAATCAATTCCCTATCTGCCTAACCTAATAATACACTTTGTTTCATTTTTCTTTCTCGAAGTGGACGAAAAATCAGCTTCTACAATGGCTGAGTGCTAGCATTTCGTTCTGCCATCTTGTACCACCACATTTCCTGCCACCTACCACTGAGGGCTGATAATTTGTTTTTCAAAAATAGATAGGCCAGAGTACTCAGGCTTACAAAAAGAGGCCATATACCTTTGCTTAAAGTTAGGAGCTCCCTAAATTATTGATGAAATTGGAAAAATAGGTATGCTAGCCATAATTTCACAGCCTAAGTCAGAAGCATACTTACTTTCAAGGTCATATACAAGCATATAAAGACCTTGGGCTTCCGACTGTTGGGGATCCATATCTGACTAGAGATGGAAATCAGGGAAGGTACTGTGGAGATTTCTTGGGCTGCGATAGTATCCTGAGGATGGACTAACATCACAATACAAAGTCAAGCAAGTATCTGAAATGGTGTGCTTGAGGTGAAAACCTAGATTTTAAACCTTAAGCACTTTTAATTTCAAATGTGTTTTTCACATTGTGGATTTTAAGGACCGGAGAGCTCAAAGCCCAGATTCTGCATAGTGACTCTTCCCTAAAGAGGGTCATATTCTCTCAGGACACAGGTAGACATTGGCTTACTGCCAAAGCATCCCTAATCAGTAGACGAGCACAAGTTCTCAGAACATGACTGTGATATAAATGGCTATTTGACATTTGTTAGGTCCGTCAATACATTAGACATTACAGAAAACATTATTTGAGTCCTGATCAATGAGATTACAATCTTAGTTAGTTAATCATACAGACAAGCCACAAATAGAAAAGTACAGAGAGCGGGGGATGGTTACAACTCTGGTGAGCAAGCTCTCTGTTGATGTCTCATCCTCTGTCTAGCTTTGTAAAGATATCATAAGCCTAGAGAAGATTTACAGGCCTTGTGCTGGACTCAGGGATGACTCTGAAATAAGGTTAGCAATGATCTAACCCTCTCTCATCTTCATACTGGATAGGGCAGGGGGTACATCAGGACAGCACTCTCATGATTCCCTGAAACTTACTTGTGCTTTTGTGTCCATGGCTGGGTCATTTCCACGCAGGTGATTAGGATGTTAATACTTTCTTCATATTCTGAGCCAGAAATGTCAAAACACAGGTCTCTGGTGTTAAAAATAAAGCTGTGCATGTCTGAGAATCAATCTACCTCAGGATCCAGCCATACCACTCTTGGGAATATACCCAAGAGATGCCCAATCATACTACAAAAGCATTTGTTCAACTATGTTCATAGCAGCATTATTTGTAATAGCCAGAACCTGGACATAACCTAGATGCCCCTCAATGGAAGAGTGGATAAAGAAAGTGTGGAATATATACACATTAGAGTACTACTCAATGGTAAAAAAATAATGACATCTTGAATTTTGCATGCAAATGGATGGAAATAGAAAACACTATCTTGAGTGAGATAACCCAGATCCAAAAAGATGAATATGGTCTATACTCACTCATTAGTGGACTCTAACCATAAACAAAGGACATTGAGCCTATAATTCACAAGCCTAGAGAAGCCAAATAACAAGGTGAACCCAAAGAAAAACATATATAGACCCTCCTGGAAATTGGAAGCAGACAAGAACACAGGGCAAAAGTTGGGAGCATGGGGGTGGGAGTGAGGCTGGGGGAAAGGGAGAGGGGAAGAGAGAAGGGAGAAGGGAGAAGGGAAGGATTGGGGAGAGCTTGAGGGAGTAGGAGGGTTGAGATGAAGGAAGGGCAGATACAGGAGCAGGAAAGAAGATATCTACATTAAGAGAGCCATTTTAGGGTTGGCAAGAGACTTGGCTCTAGAGGGGATCCCAGGTGTCCACAGGGATGTCCCCAGCTAGGTCCTTGGGCAGCAGAGCAGAGGGTGCCGGAACTGGCCTTGTCCCACTATCACACTGATGATTATCTCGAATATCACCATAGAATCTTCGTCTGGCAATGGGTGTAGATAGAGACAGAGACCCACATCAGAACACTGGACTGAGCTCCCAAGATACAGTTGAAAAGCAGAAGGAGGGAGAAGATGAGCAAGGAAGTCAGGACCACAAGGGGTTGGTCCACCAACTGAGACAGTGTGCCTGATCTAATGGGAGCTCACCAAATCCAGCTGGACTGGGACTGAACGAGCATGTGATCAAACCGGACTCTGAATGTGGCTGACAATGGGAGCTGACTGAGAAGCCATTGATAAAGTCATTGGGACTGCATATACTGGCTTTTTGGGACCCTAGTCTATTTGGATGCACACCTTCCTAGACATGGATAGAGGGGGGAGGGCCTTGGACTTCCCATAGGACAAAAGAGGGAAGGAGGAGGGTGTTGGGGGAGCAGGAGGGGAATGGGAGGAGGGGAGGAAGTGGAAATTTTTGAATGGAAAAATAAAAAAATAAAATAAAATACAAACTATAGTGGGCTGGGGATGTATCTCAGCAGGCAGAGTACTGTACTGGAATTCATTCACTACAGTGCATAAACCAACATGTACGCTTAAGCTCAGGAGATGGAGGCAGAAAAATCATGCCTCAGGCAAGGAATAAACACATCTATTTGAGGACACTCCACAGGCACTGGCGACTTGAGGGTGATTTTTTTTTGAAAATGTACATATTATACCCAAATGTGTTTGAATTTGATTTGTTCCAGAATATTTCAATTCTTTAAACCGCAATAGTAATAAGTTACTGTAATGTCCCTGAAGGAAAGGGGTTTTTAGGAAGATGGAAGAGTATAACAGCTGGATCACCTTCAGTCCACAAAGCACAGAAGGGGGACTGTGGGAGCACATGGCTCAACTGGGCTCCTTTCTTTTTGAGCAGCTGCCCACTGGTCTTGGATCCAGATCAAGGTTCTAAGGGATCTGACATGTGTTATATGAACCATGGAAAGAGGACTACAGAGGTGAAGGGACAGAACTCCTACCTTCTTGGCCTTGATTTCAAATCCTACCTGCTCTTGTAACCTTAGTGAAGTTTCCAGGGATCTAATTTACAGGACTTCTTTCCTTCATACCCTTAGTTTATAGAGAAAAGATAGGATTGAGGCCACTGATCTCCTATAGACTTAAACTAGAAAAGTAAGGGGTGTGCAGGACTCCCAAGCTGTTTGGCCGTGCCTCATGTTAATCAATAAAACATTGCTCATTGTTGAAAGACTGTGTATTGTGATATTCCCTAAGGCTATACTATAGCTGAAAGATTCTCATTGATGCCTGTTGAAGGGAAGGACTTTGTCATGTGTGTGGGAGATGCAAACATTTCTGTTTGCCTACCGGTTATTTGTGTTTTCTTTTCTTTTCCTTCTTTCTTTCTTTGGGAGGTACAGTGTGTGAGAAAGTCCAATTACATTGTTATACCCAATTTCCCCAACATGGTTTATTGAAAAGATTTACTCACTATGTGGCTTTGGTGTTCTTGTAAAAATTATTTGATTGTCAATGATTTATTTTATATTTATTTTTGGGCTTTCTATTCTGTGCTGTTAGTCTATATATGATTTTATGCCATTACAACAATGTTTTGATTATTATAACATTTTAATAGAATTTGAGATCATGCAATGTGTTGTCTATAGCTCTATATTTTGTTTGATAACATTTTTATGGCTATTTGTAGCCATTTATATCTCTCTATAAATCTTAGGAATTCTTCTTCAACATTTGTAAACAATACACTAGAATTTTGATAGAAATCTTCTTAATCTGTAGAATACTTAGAATATTTTGGGAATTTTAACAGTGTTAATTCTTCCAGTTCATGAGGACTTCCACTCTTTTGCGTGATCCCTAGTTGCTTTCCTCAGTGCTTTATCGTTCTGAGTGTATACATTTTTTATTTCCTTCAATAAATCTATGACTAAATAGTCTTTTTATTGATGATATCATGCACTGGATTATTGTCTGTGCTTGTTTTTGTGTGTACGGAAGTGTGCATGCCACGGCATGCATGCAACAACTTGTGAGAGTCAGTTCTCTCCATCCATCACAGGGATCCTGAGACTGGAACTCAAGCTGTCATGTTTGACAACAAAGTACCATCATCTACTAAGCCATCTACCAACCTCATTATCCTACTTTTCAGGTGGTATTTTGCCATGTAGCTCAGGCTTCCCCTCAACTCCTGATCCTCGTGGCTCAACTATTTAAGTGCTGAAATTACAGGGCCTGTCACCATACCTAGCTCTTTTCTTGATTTCTCTAAAACTAATTTATGTAACTGTAAGGATACAACTTGTTTTGAGATGCTAATTTTTTTCAAATTAAAACTTTAATAAACTCATTTAATAGTTGAACGTTTGTGTGTTTGAAATCATTAGAGTTTTCTGAGCACTGGTAATCACATCCTATGTAGGCAGAGTAGTTTTCTTTTTCTCCTAATTTAGATAACTCTTATTTCTCTCTGTTATCCGACAGCTCTTACTAGTGCTGTAAACACAATACAATAAGAAATAGTGAGCGTAAGCATTCTTGTTTTGTATGAGATTTTAGGTGTAACATTTCTGCATTTCCCTTTGATTAGCATGTTAGCTAGTTGAGTTTCAAAACAGCTCATTATGTTGAGAAAATTTGCTTCCAAGTCTGATTTTAAGGGTTTTTGTCATAAAATAATATTAAACTTTGTCAAAAGCTTTTTCTGCATCTATTGAGCTCAAAATAAGTTTTCATCTATTGAGCTCAAAATAATTTTTTTGTGTGTTTATAACCTAAATATTTCTTTCTTTTTTAAAATTGATTTTTATTGAGCTCTTCATTTTTCTCTGCTCCCATCCCTGCCTCTCCCCTCCCCTTCAACTCTCTCCCAAGGTCCCCATGCTCCCAATGTACTCAGGAGAGCTTGTCTTTTTCTACTTCCCATTTAGATTAGATCTATGTTTGTCTCTCGTAGGGTCTTCATTCTATCTTGCATTCTATGAATGTAGGTGGTCTATATAGCTTTGTCAACTTGACATTGCCTAGAGCATTCTGTAAGTAATATCTCAACTGAGAAATTGCCTAGATCAAATTGGTCTGTGGGCATGCTTATGGAAGATTGTCTTGATTATGTCCAGCCAATATCATCACTAGGCAGGTAGTTCTACATTGTATTAAAAAGCCAACCAATCTTGAACCTGGGAGCAAGCTAACAAGTATCATTCCTTCACAGTGTCTTTTTCAAGTTCCTTCTTGATTTCCCTTAATTATGTTGTAACCTGAAAATGTAAGATGAAATAAAACTTTCCTCTCCCAAGTTGCTTTTGGTCATGGTATTTGTCAAAGCAAGAAAAATGAAAGCAAAACAGTAGGCTACCATATTAATATTCATATGTTAAATCAGTTTTGTACCTCAAAGATAAGTTCAAGAAGACCATGATGTGTAAGGTTTTAATGTGTCGTTTGATTTTGTTTATGAGCATTATTCTAAATCTCCTCAGAGATACTAAACAATAGTTTCCTTTCACTTTCACTTAGGTAAATATGATATAAAAAATAATGCTGTCTTCATAACGTAAGCTTGGAAGTGTTCTCTTGAACTTTACTTTTTAAGGGTACCAATTCCTCCTTTTTTATTTAATTAAAACTTTATTGTAAAGAAATTACAAATAATATAGCATGAAATAAGATTATTCACATCCAAGTCTACATATAGCTCAATGAACTTCTCTACAGCTAGATTAGTCATTCTGAAGCTACAGAGCTTCACAACAGATTTTCCACTTTTGTTATCAATTATAATTTTATGCACATATTGTATGAAGCACTTTTCTATTGCTATGATAGAAAACTATACCTGAGGTAACATATCAAAAAAATAGTGTGAGTGTTACAGCTCTAAGGAGAAAGATATCCTGGCAGTCATGAGCCAAATAATATCACAAGTCAAACCACACTGTTGTGGGACAATCTTTTTTTTTACATTTTGAAGATATGTTACTCACATTAGTTTAATAAAGAGTTAACTGGCTAGTAGCTAGGCAGAAAGAGGTTAGGTGGAGAGCCAGACTGAGAGAATGCTGGGAAGAAGAAGGGTGGAGTTGCTAGGAGACTCACGGAGGAGCAAGATGAATATGCCATGTTGAAGAAAGTATCACCATGTTTTAGAATGTAGATAAGAAATATGGGTTAACTTTTTACATAAGAGCTAGTTAGTAGTAAGCCTAAGTTATTGGCCAACCATTCATAATTGTTAATAAGCCTCTGTGTGGTTATTTGGGAGCTGGCTGGTGGGACAGAAAAATCTGCCTATACTGTACAGCAAACCTCACAAAAGTTATTTATTCAGAAAAACAGAGGAGGGTGACTGCTTCTACTTGGGAGAGAAGCAGCAAAGAACTGAGAAAGAAACAGACTCTATATAGGACTTCTTAGGGGTAGAGCTTTCCAGGGCAGCATAGGATTGGTGGGACTCTCTGTGGCCTGATATTAGGCTTTTTATTCTGTAGTGCAGTGTTTAACTGACTGCAACTTGAAGGTCTGAGATGGGCCATTACTGCCATTAGAGTATTCTGTTGGCAAAGTCTGGTGGTTGGAGGTCCTCAGGGGAGGGCTAAGGATGCAGACCCATACCACAAGGACATTTGCACAACTATATTCTTAGCGGCATTGTCCATGATAGCTAGAACCTGGAAACAACCTGAAGCCCCTCAACTGAAGAATGGATAAAGAAAATGGGTTACATTTACACAATGGAGTACTACTCAGCAGTAAAAAAAAACAATGACGTCTTGAAATTTGCATGCAAATGGATGGCACTAGACAAAACCATCCTGAGAAAGGTAACCCAGACCCAGAAAGACAAACAAGGTATGTACTCACTCATAAGTGGTTATTAGATGAAAAGCAATGGATAACTAGCCTGTAGTCCTCCACTCCAGAGACGCTGGAAAACAAGAACCCTAAGAGAGACATAGAGGGATCCTCCATGGAAGGGAAAATAGACAAGATGGCCTGAGAAAATTAGGAGCATAGGGAAGGGGGGAGGGGAGAATAGGAGGAGGAGAAAATGGGAGGGAGGAGGAGTATGTGAGGGGATGGGATGTTCCAGATGAGGGAAGGACAGAGAGGGAGAACGAGGAAAGAGATATTTTGATTGAGAAAGCCATGATGGGGCTACTGTGAAACCTGGCATGAGGGAAATTTCCAGGAATTCACAAAGATGACCCCAGCTAAGAACCTAAGCAATAGTGGAGAGGGTGCCTAACTGACCTTGACCTGTAATCAGACTGATGACTATGTTAATTGTCAGAATAGAACCTGCATCCAACAACTAATGGAAGCAGATGCAGAGATCCACCAGGTAAGCACTTGGTCAAGCTTTCAGAGGCCAGTACAAGGCGCTAATATGAGAAAAGGGGTCAAGACCATTATGGGGATACCCGTAGAAACAGCTGACCTGAACTAGTGGAAGTTCACTGACTCTGGATTGACAGCAGGTAAACCTGCGTAGGACCTAACTAGGCTCTCTGAATATGGGTGACAGATGTGTGATTGGGGCAGTCTTTGCAACCACTGGCAGTGGGACCAGGATTTATTCCTAGTAATTGAACTGGTTTTTTTTTTTTTGAGTCCATTCTATTAGGACTTTACTTACTTAGCTTAAATATAGAGGGGAGGGCCTTGGTCCTGCCTCAAAGAGATATGTTCGACTTGATTGACTCCCCATGGGAAGCCTTTCCTTCTCTGGGGAGAAGATGGGTGGGGAAAAGTGGGGGAGAGGGAGGAGAAGAGGGAGTGGAACTGGGATAGCTATGTAAAATGAGAAAAGATTATTTTAAAAAGTAAATTAATTAAAAAAAGTCGATCATGACAGGCAATCATGGTAGCAAGTAGCATTCATGGCAGCAGAAACAGCAGAGTTCACACCTCATACCAGAAACAAGAAACAAAGAAGGTGAATTCTTGATGGCACAATTCCCTAAACTCTCAAAGCCTACCTTAGGGATCATATTTCCCCCAACAAGGCCACACCTCCTAAACCTTCCAAACAGTGCTATTTCTTGGGGGCCAAGTATTTAAATGCCTGAGATTAAGGGAGGATATTTTATTTAATCCATCACTCTTATCCTCACCTCCCCCTGGAAAAAAGATCAATGAGAGAATTAAAATAGAAAACAATGAGCTTTCTATCCTCCTTCATAACTCATGTGTCAGTTATGTGGATTTCCTCTTCCTTCACTACTTAATATCTCCCTTTCTTCATTTCTCATGCTGCTGCTAGAGCCCAAAGGCTTGTGAATGTGGTATAAATCCTCTACCACTGGGCTACTACTACCCTGCCCCTCTTTTGAGGTTTGTTGGAATCCAGCAATACAAACACCTAATTCTAAGCTTCTTTAGTGGGAGAACTTTTATCACTTATTCAATCCAACAAGAGTGCATCTATTCATGTTTTGTATTCTTTATGATTTCATCTTGATAGATTGTACATTCTAGGGTTTTATGCACTTCTAGGTCTTTATTTGGCTGACATAAAGCTGTTCACTGCAGACTCACGAGACCCTTTCTGTTGCAGCCATGGGACATCTCTCCATTCTTTCTATTATTTTTATCTGTGTTGTCCTCATTTTTCACTAAAAAAAATGTGTACATATTCTTAAAGAGCAACTTTTAGCTTTACTATTTTCTACTGTTTTCCTAGTCTTTTAATTTATTTCTACTCTGATGTTTATTCCTTACCCCCTCTCTGGGCTTTGTTTTTCTGCTGTTTGTTTGCTTGTATGTATGTTTTTCTCTCTGAGGTGTAATATTAGACTGAGGTAGTTATTTTTAGAACTTCTTCTCCTTCATCCCATAGGTCTGGGGGAAATAAAAACGTTTTATCTCTATGATGGTTTTAAACTTTTCTATTTTGTTGACACACTGGTTGTCCAGTAATGTGTTGTAAGGCCTCTGGTCTATGGTATTGGTCCACTAGGCCTCTGGTCTACAGTGCAGTTAAAGTCCAGATTCTTCTCCCGAGCTTGTCTCTGGGTTGTCTGTAAATTCTTGAGCAAAGGGAACTGAAAATCACTCCATTACCATATTGCTTTATCTCTCTGATCATCCCTTTTAACGTCTGCTTTTTATGTCTTCGTCCTCTCCAGTTGGGTCATTATAGTTGTTAGACTCTCTTTGTGGATTGATGTGTTCCTTATTATAAAATGCCTCTTTGCTTCTAGTAACACATTTGATTGAATAAATATATTTTTCTAACAAAAGTACAGCAGCTATCTCTTGCTCTGCTTTTGTTAATATTTGTGTGGAATACCTTCTGCTTCCTTTCTCTTTCAGCCTATGAGTGATCTTGAAGTTGAAATAAAATCATTGTAGTTGAGTTTTGTATTCTATTTATTAATGCACCCTATATTATTTGATTTGGAAATTAAAACCACATGTATACAAAATAATTTAAAGGAAAGGGTTTATTTCATCTTAACACTTCCACAATACAGTTCATTGATGAGGAAAGTCAGGACAGGAATTTAGTCAGGAACCTGGAGGCAGGAACTAGCAGAGACCACATAGAAGATTGTTACCTATTGCCTTGCTGTTCATGGCTTGCTTAGCTTGCTTCATTATACAATTCAGGACCACCTGCCCATGGATAGCCCAAATTAACAATTGGCTAGGCCCTCTCACATCAACATGAATAAGAAAATACTCTCACAGACATAAATGCAGATGACTCTGATCTATATACTTCTTCAGTTGAGGTTCCCTCTTCCATGTGACTCTAGGTTTGTGTCAAATTGATAGCTAATGCTAACCATGACACCATATGTTGTTTCCTTCAGTGGTTGCAAGACTAACTAGTACTTTGGCTGCAATGACCTCTAGATATGCTTAGGGGACACAGCATAGTAAAATGGATTCTGGAGAAACATTATTGTATATAGTGTTGTACTGGGTGGTTTTGTGCATCAACTTGACACTAGCTAGAGTCATCAGAAGGAGCCTCAGCTGAGGAGATCCAGCTGTGAGGCATTTTCTCATTTAGTGATCAGTTGCAGGGTAGGGGGCAGCCCATGGTGGTTGGTACCATTCCTGGCAATTGGTCCTGTGTTCTATTAGAAGGTGAGTTGAGCAAGCCAAGGGAACCAAACCAATAAGAAGCACCCCTCCAAGGCCCTCCATCAATTCCTACCTCCCGGATTCTGCCATGTTTGAGTTCCTGTCCTGACTTCTTCAGTGTTGAACAACAAAGCTGAATTATAAGCCAAATAAACCCTTTACTCCCCAACCTGCATTTTGGTCATGGTGGTTCATCATAGCAATAGAAACCCCAACTAAGTTAAATATATTAGCAATAAATATTTCCCAGAGGGAAACTCTTGTTAAGTGATTTTTTTTCCCAAAAGAATTTACTATTTTATGTGTTTGAGCTGAGTGGAGTCTGGGTAATTTCTGACGTTTTCTCAAATCTTTCCTAGTGTCAAGGTGGAAAATGCTTCTTTTTGACAATGTTAATCTGGTGCAGGAGGTTCTTTTGTTCATGTGTTGCTTTCATTGGTTAATGAACTAAGAAACTGCTTTGGGCCTGATAGGGCAGAACTTAGGTAGGTGGAGAAGACAGAACTGAATGTTGGGAAGAAGGGCAGAGTGAGAGAAGCCATGGATCTTCTGCCTGAGATGGACGCCGGTTAGAATCTCCAGTAAGCCACTGGCACGTGACGATGCACAGATTAATGGAGATGGGTTAAACTAGTATGTAAGAGTCATAAGAAGTTAGCCAATAAGAAGTTAAAGCTAATGGCCAAGCAGTGTTTTAATTAATGCAATTTCTGTGTGGTTATTTTGGGTGTAAGCTAGCCCGGCTGCCAGGACAAAGAGCCTGCTCCCTCCAACATTAATCTCTTAAAAACAATGCTTTCCTTAGCTCCAACCTTACAAGAGATTTTTAAACCAAACTTCAAGTTTTTCCAAGTCTTGCTGCTTTGCCTTTAGCGTTTGGCTCTCACTATAAACCTGAGTAAAGGCAATAACCATGACAGAGTCTGACTACTAGGCCATTTAAAATTTCCTTCTTCCATATTAATTTGTATTTTTGTCTTAAACATCTTTCTACAAACGCTCAGGATGTAGACAAAATTAGATAGAGTTCTTTTTAATTTTTTTTTGCCAAGATATAACATAAAATGGTCTGTAGTCCATCCAATTCCCAAGATAGTCTGTGTTCTCATATGAAACCTCATGAGTCCGGCCTTCACTGTCCACATTTTGTTGACATTCTGGTCTTTTAAACTCCCACCGGAACTGTTCACTAAGTTTGACTCACAGCATTCTAGATTTCTCTAGTTGAGTTAGGTCCAAATTCTTCCTGACATCCGGTTCCAAATACTTAACATGGTTAGATTTAGTCACAGCAACGATCCCACTTATTTGATGCCAGAAGGATTCAAGTTGCTATGACCACATTCAGAAGAGAAACGGAGTAGGACGGGTTTATTCAATGATTTCAGTGATTTAAGTTAATCATGACAGGCCAGAAAGGACTGAGGAAGCTGACGGCACCATGGTGTAAAGGAATAGGAAGAGTAGGGTCTAGAAACCAAATATAAACTTTGAAGGCTACGTGCTTAGGGAACTACCATCCTGTCTAGGTTCCATTTTCGAAAATTTCCACCACTTCTCAAAATAACCATTTGACCTACCAACCAACATTCATCAATGAGACTTTGGAGACCACTTCATGGCCACATTGTAACAGTAGTGTTTATTAGTGTCATTTTGTTGTTTGTTTCTGGCTGCTTTGTGGATCCTTCATTACTGTGTACTATGATCTTCTCTTAGAAATCTTTGTGGTTTGACACTTTTCAGTATAAATGTGTCTTGTTTACTTTATTTTTCCATTTGTTTCTACTATAGGTTTATAGTTTTAAAACTCTGCAGCTTTCTTAAAACATCTAATAGTTATAAAAAGTGTGTTTTAAGCTGTAAATAATTTTGATTTCTTACACGACTGTGCTCTCCCCATTTCATGTTTTAATGTCACAGTTTGCATCTTTTCATATTGTTTGTCCACTGGTAAGTTGTTCCATCTCCTTGTTCACTTTAACACTTTTGCATTTTAACTTCTGTTGTAAAGTTCAATATTCTAGATTATACATATCATCATCATCAGTAATGCGTGTGTGTGTATATGTGTGTACGCGTGTCCCTCTGTTATCTTCCAATTCTTTGTTTTACCCTGAAGAGCTCCCTTTAACATTTAGTACAAGGCAAGTTTAATGGGGATAAAGTTTTTCAATGTTTATTTGAAAACATCTTTATTTCTGCCCTCTATTCAAAGGCTAGGTTAAATATCCCTTTTCTCTGTTAACACTTCACTTCAAGCATAAAATTCTACCGTCTTGCAAGCAATATTTCAGCTAAGAAACATGCTGACAATTGTGTAGAGGTTTATTTTATGCTATGATTGATCCTCTTTTGTATACTTTTTAAATTTTTAGATAAAGATTGCAAATTCATCACAGATTTCATGAGCTCAAGGTCATGTGGGATAGTTATAGGTTACTTAGTCTTGCTCCACCTTCTTTAGTATAACTCTAGGCAAACAAGTAGTATTTTCTATAGCTATAATAGCCTCTAAAGTTGTTGGTTGATCTGTGTTTAGGTAGGTGGTCTGTGGATACTTATTTACCATATTTAATTCTTGTCATGGGTAACAGTACATAAATATTTAGGCAATTTTTTCACCTAACGTTTAGATTGTGTCTTCTGACAAATAATCAGGAAACACCCTGTTTTGTTTATTGTTATTATTTCTGTCTAGCAACCAGAAAATCAGTTCAGAATTTTAAGTGACTAATCCAAAACTATAGGTAAACTTGATAGCTAAATTATGATTGGAGTTTAAATAACTCAAGGTAGTGTTGGTTCATATATGACAATGTTCTCACTGTACCATGTGGCTCCAGATTCTTTCTTCCAATGAATAGTTCTAGTGTCTTATAGTCCATGAAATATCTATTAACTGTGATGAAAGCCTTGTTTTCATGTCTATGACAGCTAGCGATATAGGCATAGTTCAGTCTAAAAATACCAAACAGAAGAAGGTTGCTCCATAGACACCTCAGGATTACTGTTTTAAACATAGGAGGGCACACTCTGGAGATTAGAAAAAAACAACAGACAAGCAAATGAACAGGATGGGTACAAACATAAGCAGGGCTGAAAACTCTGCTGTACAAACGAATCAAGTGAAGTTCTGATCATATTGGCTCATGATTACATGTATACATATTTGCATTAGCACATGCATTTATCCATTCTGAGTGGTGATAAGCACTGGTAACTTAGTCACCTTTGTAAGGACTTCTTGCTTCCTTCTTTATATATGCAACCATTTCTGTTGTCCAACATTCAGGACCATACACTTAAGTATCCCAGAATCCTAAGTTCTAAAGTAGCATTCCTTTATGCTAGGTGCTCAGAAGTTAATCCATAGGAAATGTTCTTTTCCATGGTGGAGGTATTTCTGATTATGTAGGAAATGTTGCCTCAGAGATATGAGCTATGATTGAGATATATGTAAGTCTTGGAGCAAAAGAAATGATTTTGTAAAGGTTTCTAGCCTTTCTTGGGTTGATCAGCAATCTCAGTCTCAGACTGTGTTGTGGGAACTGAGGGCCTCTTCCCACAGCCGCCTGGCTAGCTTATGCCCCGAAATAACAACACACAAATTGTATTCATATAAACACTGCTTGGCCCATTTCTATTAATGTGTGTAGCACCCTTACCAGGAAGATTCTAGCCTACGTCCATCCTGGATTGGAGCTTCCTCACGTCTGCCTCAGAGAGCAGTGGCCTGGCATCTGAGCTCACTTCCTCTCCCTCCCAGCATTCTGTTCTGTTTACTCCACCCACCTATGTTCTAACCTATGAGGGCCAAGCAGTTTCTTTATTAATTAACCAATGGCCTTCCTCCATCAAGACTGTTTCCTTAGAGCTGCTTTGCTGTAGGATGGAGGCTGCTAGTTCATTCCTGGCAGCTTAGCCCCAAAATAATCCCACAGAAACTGTATTAATTAAATCACTGCTTGGCCAATTAGCTCTAGCTTCTTATTGCCTGACTCTTCCATCTTCATTTAACCCATTTCTAGTAATCTGTGTATCGCCACATGACTATGGCTTACTGGAAAGATTCCAACTGGCATCTGTCTCTGGCAGGGCTCCACGTCTTCTCTCTCTTACTCTACCTCCTTTCTCCCAGCATTCAGCTTAGTTTTCCCCATCAGCTAAGTTCTGCCATGCTACAGTTCCAAAGCAGTTCTTTATTCGTTAATGGTAATCACAGCATACAGAGGGGAATCCCACATCATTTTTCTTCATACATTACTTACAAATGGACACCAAGAAAAATTTGTAAGAGCAATTACAACATAAAGACTAAAGATAATATATTTTTTATTGAGTTATTAAACATACCAATTCTGAGATCTTTGGAAATAATGCCTGTCTAGAAGTCATTCTGATCATTAATTACTCTTTTCACACAGATATCTATTCTGTTTTAGCACATTTTAAATTTGATTTAATTATAAATATTAACAAACAAAACTGTGTGATTTTTTAGGCGATGAAGGACCACACACTCACTAAGGCCTGAGGAAAAATCAGTTTACTGTGGATCCTATCCAATGTTATGAAATACTGCTGTCCAAAAACATAGTTTTGAAAGATGAGGCTAGGTTTATTAGTGATGTGTTATATGAATTTGTTCCAAGTGAGAGGTTTTCTAGTGTTATCAGTCCAAACAAATTTTATTAGGCCAAATTACTTTTAGGTAAATCTATGGAATCTTTCCAAATTGCTAAATGACAAAAAAAATCTCAGTACTCTAAAATTTGTTTTATTTTTAAAAAAACTCTTTATATCTTTCTGTCTCTTACTATCATATTATTCAAGGTATAATGCACTATTATTCCAAATAAAGTTGAGACAAAAGAGATTCTGGGTACAGTTACATTTTCCTATGCATGTCAAGGAGCATATGTCCTCAGTGTGGCCTCTTCTCTTCCTGTGACAGTGGTAACAGGAAGAACACATGGCTTTGTACATAACACAGAGCTGCGTGTAACAGACATGTGCCCATGTTTACAAATCCTAGCATGTTTCCATTTCTAGTATGCATGAATTTAGTAGTTCCTTTTTTCCTTATTAGACAGAATTTCACCTGGCATTGACCACACAAAGTTACTGGATGTATGTTATAGATCCAACCACATACAACTACTCTCCAACAATTGACTCATAATATGTTTCTCTATGTT
Source organism: Microtus pennsylvanicus (assembly GCF_037038515.1). Lineage (NCBI taxonomy): Eukaryota > Metazoa > Chordata > Mammalia > Rodentia > Cricetidae > Microtus > Microtus pennsylvanicus. Next base: position 103,719,399 of record NC_134586.1, on the reverse strand, counting down.
ATAAACTGTGTGACATGTTCAAGACTTGAATGTAACAGGCAGAAAGGCTGCATATCCCCCTATCAATCTCCTGAGCCACTAACTCCCTAAGGAAGATATTCTTGCTCAAGAGAGACTGGATTGTTTTCAAGCCCATGAAGCCAGCCAGAGGACTAAGGCTAAGTTTAGACAGCTAAAAATAAAATGAAAACTTGGATTTTCAAGTTATTATTATTACTTGAAAATCCACTTTTAAAATGTACTTATATAGTGGTGCAAAATCAGATTAATAAAATTTCATTGTTATCATGAAAATAAGTCTGGTTTTGGCTCAAGCAAAGTCAAGAACTTCCCTGATACTTATTTTTGTTATCTTTAAAACCAAATGTGCACAGTTCAATTGGAAAAATAAAGAGTATGATTATAAACTTTACCTACTCTCTTGAATCTGTTGCCATTACCTTATTAAAAGTTTTTAGCCCAAACAGTTGACCTATTATTGTTCTTAGTGTGAAGACACGTTATTTTATAAATAGTATTTTTTGGTATAAACATGCATTTATCTATTGATGCTTAACTTTTAAAAACTATTACATTTTAAAAATCAACTATTAGCCAGGTGATAGTGGCTCACGCCTTTAGTCCCAGCACTCAGGAGGCAGAGGCACGTAGATCTCTGTGAGTTTGAGGCCAGCCTGATCTACAGGAGCTATTTCCAGGACAGGCTCCAAAGCTACAGAGAATCCCTGTCTCGAAAAAACAAAATTAAAAACAAAACAAAAAGAAAAAAGAAAAACCAATATTATGTATATAAAATAAAATTTCTGAAAAATAGCAACTCCAATCTTACTCTTCTACTTCATGAAGAAAACATCAGATTTTAGAGCAGCTGGAAGGCTAAGATGCAAATATTTCCTGTCTTTATTTATTTAAAGTACAAGCATTATTTATTCCAAATCTCTTCAAATAAGAAAAACTGACTCAATCTCTGCTAAGGATGTTGTAGCAGCTTTAAACAATGGGTTTTACTTAATACATTTCCACGAACCCTAAAAATATGATTTAGAAACACTTATCTTTTGGAAAGGGTTTGCAAACAGAAAGATGGAACAGGGACAACTTGAACAAGGGGGAAAGTTCCAAAGTACCTTGGAGCACCTAGAATTGCAGGAAAGGAAGACACAAGAGGCTATAGAATCCAGAGCAGAGAAGTAGGTGACCAGCTCAAGAGTACTGGTAGTAAATGCTTACACATCCAAATCATACTTTCCCTAGGCCATCATAGTCCACTCCAGTTCAGTGGAAGTTTCCTCTGTGCAGGACAATGAAGGTAAAATCTTCATCTCCCTATGGTGGGGGGTCCTGCATCAAGCCCATCTCAACAAACTTCAGATAAACCCAGCCTGGAGGCTAAATTGGCGTCTACTGGTCTGGACTATAGACTATCATGGGGCAAATCTTCAACTCCCCATCCCTGAAAACAGGTAACTACATGAGACAATGTGTGTTCATCAACTTAACTGTGGTAAACACTTTGTAATATTTATATAAATTTGCTACAATGTCCATTTAAACATATTCTTTACACTACAATAAATCTGGAAAATACATGGCTGTTTGCTTTACATATAAATGAATCATGTGAATAAATGTGAATAGACCTAGAACGTAAATAAGGCTGTTCAAGACCTGCATACAGAATGTGTCGCTCTGGTTTGAATTAATTCTCACTCAGAAGAATACACATTTGAAGAGAAAGTAGATTTGGTGAATAATGAATGAACCCACCCAATGTTCAGATCAGTATCTTGAGTCCTATTTTGTTCCTCAATGCTTAGCCTTAATCCTAGGTGCTGGGTCTTGGTTTTGGATTCCTAACTTTTGGCCTGTATGCTCAGTCTTGATCCTGAGTATGGAGTATTAAGCCCAAGCCTTATTTATGTTCTCAGCCTTGGTCTTGTGTGCTAACCTCTGGTCTTAGATGTTCAGCATTGGTCCTGGTGCTCAGTACTGGTCTCAGATATGCTGGCCCACGTTGCTCAACCCTGGTCATCATCCTTTGACTTATATACCTGTCCTATTCCTAATAGTCAACTCTGATCCTGGATGGCATTTCTTTCCCCATGCTCCCCCTTACTCCCAGGATGGTCACTCCTAATCCTAAGTGCTCCTCCCTGATCCTGAATGCTCAGCCTTGGTCAAGGGAGCAGACATAGTCTAGGATATTTATCCCTGATCTTGTATTCTCAGTCACAGAACAACAAATATGTTTGTGGTTTGCATGAACGTCATGCAAATTTTGAGCTCTCGACTTTTCCACTACATTATTTTCCTTCTGAGGCTTTCCAGGATGGAACCATGCCCATTTAATGCAGCTCATTTGCAAATTTCTACCAAATTGTTGACCTAGTCTTTGTCAGCCTAATGATTGGACAATTTCCTATAGTGAGGAGACTGGCAATCACTAATGATGGTATTGGCCTTTACCCTTTGCTATACTAATCACCCTCCACCCCATGCTTCCATGGTTGATTTAGTCCACGTATCACATGGGAAGAAAGATAGGCATCTTGCATTATTTTTTTTTAAACAAAATGTGGTGAGCTGAGAGAAGGTAGAAACAGTTTGTATGTATCAGTGCTCAAAGCTCCACTTGTTGGAATTTCACTAACAGCCCTGTGTAAATAGACTCACAGAGATAAACATAGACAGAAAGGCACAAGACGGAACTCTCACTGATGGCAGAGAACATTTGGGAAAGGTTTCTCTACAACTATTATAGCTTAGTTTCATCTGAGAGACACTGATAGAGGTGGATGTCCTTGCAAAATTTTCAAAGAGCAACCAATAGGAACTTTGGAGTGTGAGATTATGATAAGGTGAACGGAAGACAGTAAGTCTGGCCTCTTAAAGGCTATAGTATTTCTAAAACTCAGCAGAGGACCCTGAAAGATACCTGAAAGGACCTGGTAGGCGTTGACCTGTGTGAGTACTCTAGTCATATCCTTTGTGATTTTTGGACTATTTTCTATGAATCACAGATGGTATATAACATAAGACAAAATAGTCTGCAATCATTAGGGGATTTGTGTCTCAGTTTCTGTTTCTCTTGGCTTCGCCGTATTCTGGAAGCTTCTCTCTGTCCTAGGCGGTGTCGGTCATAGCACTGGAATCTTAACTAGAGGGGAAGAGGAACAAATAAAGGACAGACATTGACAAAATAACAGAAGCAGGGACCCAGAAAATCTAGGGACAGGTGAGCTGTGCGCACTCTGGTTGAGTAGTACCAAGTAGAGCATGGAGGGTTAGCTAGTTTCTGTAGGAAACAGTGTCTCTCTGTGAACATCGAGTAGAAGGATGTTTCAGGTGCTAGTTTTTGCCCATAAGTATGGTACTTAGACCAGAGGACCCCTGCCTTTGTGAACCTGACCGGGGGAAAGGCATTTCCAGTTTCCCATGGCTCTGAGGAACTGGTCCTGTCACTAACACACATTCACTCAGGGCCAACCTGACTCCTCACACCCACTCCTGCTTTCTTATTCATGATGAATCTTCATTCTTAGTACAAGGGCAGCTCACTGCAATGCTGAACACCAGACCAAAAAGAAAAAAAAAAGCACAGTCTTTGGCCTTGGTTATGTGGTTATACCATCCCCCAGATAGAAAACTCAAAAGCTGTGAAGTGTGCCAGCTAAAACACAGGGTGAGATATTAAGGGCACTGATGAATAAATCTAGAATTAGCAGAGGTGAGAAGGGACGGGAGATGTTGTCTGCACAGCTGCCATACAACCAACGTTGAACTCTAATGGGAAAGACAGATAAAAAAGCATTTGGGAAGGACATTCCGAAGTCAGTAATCCAATTAAATGCAAAGGAGAATGTTAATGCTATAGTAGCCTTTGGAAGGCAGAAATAAGTAACGGGCATTTTGTCCTATTAATCTGGGACTGAAGACTAAATGCCAAACCCTGGGCAGATCTGGGGTTCTGGAAGATCGCTTTGGCCTCGTGTGTGATGGGGAGTTTTGAAAAGAGCTCAGGACTCTAAAACTGTTCACTGCCAGCACTAATTATAAGCTTTGTGATCATCATTATTGCTTTGAGAAGAAAGACAGCAGCTTCCAACTTGTCGTTGCTTCTGTCTCTTTGCTTTTTTGAGGTTTTCCTCCTGATCTCTGTTTCTGTGTGGGCTGATGAGACTTAAGACACTCCAGCAATCTGAAACCGTGGCTTGTGTGGGACCATGATGAACACTTGCACAGGCTGGCCTTCAAGACGTTCAATGTACTGTGCTAAGACACAGGGGCACCTTGATGGAAATAGCCAAACTGTACTCTTTCTGCCTGCAAAATGTGCATCATCTGTACAGTTGACTCTTAGGACAGATTTGCTGGATTCCAAGGTACAGAATTCAATTTATATAAGAAGCTATTCTGTATATCTCCTCTTGAGTGTAAAAATCTTCATTCCCTTAGAAAAAGCTAAGTGGTAAGTGTAGCATGAATTCTAATTGGTATTAATAAAAAAAAGCCCAGAGTCAGAGATGGGGGTTGATGCTGACGATTGGATTGGTTTACCCAATGCTCAGACCAAAGAAGAGATCCTGTCCTCAGACTGCATCTCCAGACTGCATCTGCCTCCACCAAACCTCAGACTGCCCTGAGCTCTTGTCTCCTCCTGCCTTATATTCCTCTCCACCCAGCCATATCACTCCTGTCTCCACCTCCCTAGTCCTGGAATTAAAGATGTGGGATCCCAAGTGCTGGGATCATCTTAGTGTGAGCTCTATTTCTCTGGGCCTGGGTTACCTCACTCAATATGTTTTTTTTTAAATCCATCCATTTGCCTGCAATTTCAAGACAGTCCACAACCCCAGCGAACACAGACAACAAAAATGACCCTGAGAGAGACATACCTGGATCTACATAGGAAGGAAAAAGTGACAAGATCTCTTGAGTAAATTGGGAATGTCGGGGTCATGGGAGAGGGTAGAAGAGGAGGGGGCGAAAAAGGAAGGGAGCAGAGAAAAACATAGCACAATAAAAACAATTAAAAAAAGATTCTGAAGGGAAAAAAAAAAAGACCTCACTCGTTAAACCCATTGATCACATTTCCCAGCTACTAGGAAAAGGTTGGTTTGTCTTGAAGGAGATCTGAAGTCAGTAACTGGATGGGTGATGCTCTAAAGGCCCTTTTATTTTTCACATGATTCTTTCCATAAATAATAGAGAAAGCAAGCCCAGGCATCTAGCTTGAGAGAAACTAACCATTTTTACACTCATAAGTGGCTTTTAGACATAAAGCAAAGAAATGAGCAAGGTCTTAAACCCCTAGTTTATCCAGGAGATCTTTTTTCCCTTCCCAGAAAAACCAGGTATCTCTCTTAAAACCTCCCTGTTACCTAACCTCTCTGGGTAACAGTGCAATTATCCTTTACAGCTAATATCCACTTATGAGTGAGTATATACCAAGTTTGTCTTTTTGGTCTGGGTTACCACACTCAAGATGTTTTTTTCTAGTTCCATCTATTTGCCTTCAGATTTCCTGATGTCATTGTTCTTAACAGCCGAATCTCCATTGTGTAGATACACTACATTTTTTTTTTATCTATTCTTTGGTTGTGGGACATCTCAGTTGTTTCCAGGTTCTGGCTATTATAAATAACACTGCTATGAACATAGTTGAACATGTATTTTTGTGGTATTATTGAGCATTCTTTGAGTATATGCCCCAAATTGGTATAGCTGGGTCTCGAGGTAGAATGATTCCCAAGACTGAGAAACTGCCATATTGATTTCTAAAGTGGTTGTGTAAGGTTGCACTCCCACCAGCAATGGAAGAGAGTTCTATGTTATCTCCAGCTTAAGTTGCCATTCTGACAGGTGTAAGATGGAATATCAGAATCATTTTGATTTGCATTTTCCTGATTGCTAAGGATGTCAAACATTTCTTTAAGTGTCATTTGGCCATTTGAAATGCTTCTGTTGAGAATTCTCTGTTTAGATCTGTACCCCATTTTTAAATTGGATTATTTTTTTTTTTGATGTCTAGTTTCTTGAGTTCTTTATATATTTCAGAGATCAGCCCTCTGTCAGATGCGGGGTTAGCGAAGATCTCTTGCCATTCTGTAGGCTGCTGTTTTGTCTTCTTGACAGTGTCCTTTGCCTTCAAGAAGGTTTCAGTATCGGAGGTTCCATTTTTAATTGTCAGACTTAGTTCTTGTCACACAGGTCTTTCACTTGCTTGGTTAGAGTTAACCCAAGATATTTTATATTATTTGTGGCTATTGTAAAGGATGTTGTTTCCTTGCTTTCTTTTTCAGCTCATTTATCATTTTCTATATAGAAGGGCTACGGATTCTTTTGGAGTTAATCTTATATGCAGCCACATCGCTGAAGGTGTTTAAAAGTTGTAGGGATTCTCTGGTGGAATTGTTGGGATTGCTTATGTGCAACTACCATATCATCTGCAAATAGTGATACTTTGACTTCTTTCAATTTGTATACCCTAGATCTCCTCTTGTTGTCTTATTGCTCTATCTAGAATGTTGAATACTGTATTGAATAGCTATCAAGAGAGTGGACAGTTTTGCCTTGTTCGTGATGTTAGTGGAATTGCTTTGCTTTTCTCTCCATTTAATTTGATGTATATGACTTTTTATTAAGTTTAGATATGTTCCTTGTATCCCTCACTCTCCAAAATCTTAATTATAAAGGGGTGTTGGATTTTGGCAAAGACTTTTTCAGCATCTAGTGATATATGTTTTTTTCTTTAAGTTTTTTTTTATATGGTGACAGATTTTTGTATGTTGAATTATCTCTGGGACAAAGCCTACCTTATCATGCTGGAATGTATTTTTGATATATTCTTGGACTTTGCCAGTATTTTAGGATCTACATTCATGAAGGAAATTGATGTGTAATTCTCGTTCTTTGTTGAAGCTCTGTGTGGTCTGAGTATTAGAGTGACTATAACATCATAAAAAGTATTTGGCAATGTTTCTTCTGTTTCTATTGTGTGAAACAATTTGAGGAGTATTGCTATTAGCTATACTTTTAAAGCCTGGTAGAATTCTGGACTGAAACCATCTGGCTCTAGCCTTTTTTTTAAAAAAAAAAAAAAAAAACCATTTATTTATTTATTTTGATTGGGAGACTTTTTTATGACCACTTCTATTTCCATAGGGGTTTTAAGTTGTTTATCTAGTCTAGATTTAATTTAGTATGTGGTACTTATCAAGAAATTTGTCTATGTCTTTTAGATTTTCAATTTTTGTGGAGTGCAGGTTTTTGAAGTATGACATAATGATTATCTGGATTTGCTCAGTATCTGTTATTGTGTTTCTCTTTTCATTTCTGATTTTGTTTGATTTTTTTCTCTCTTTTTTGTAGTAGTTAGTTTGGATAAAGGTTTGTCTATCTTGTTGAATTTTTCAAAGAACCAACTCTTTGTTTCACTGATTCTTTGTATTGTTTTCTTTGTTTCTATTTGTTGACTTTAGCCCTCAGTTTGATTATCCCTCGTGTTTTCTCTTCTTGGGTGTGTTAGCGTCTTTTGTTCTAGCACTTTCAGATGCACTGCTAAGTTGCTAGTATGAAATTTCCCAGCTTCTGTATGTAGGCATTTAGTGTTATGAACTCTCCTTTTAACACTGCTTTCATTCAGTCCCATAAGTTTGGGTATGTTGTGCATTCATTTTCACTGAATCCTAGAAAGCCTGGAGATTGTGGTAGCTCAGCTGAAAAAAACACTCACCTGTTTTTTTGCCTGGTGTGAGTTGTGCCTGCGTCTATAAAGTCTGTTAGAATTACAGGGAAGGGTCGGCCACAGGGAGGATGATGGGGTAGGAGGGCTTGGGCGGTGGAGTGGGTCTTGCGGAGCAGAATCCAGTGGGTGGCAGTGGTGGTTATCCTGTTAGCAGGCAGGTGGGGACTGCTAGTCTGTGTCATTTTATTATGGAATTGAATCCATTGATACAGAGAGGTTTCAATTGCCAATAATTGTTGATTACTGTTAATTTGTTGTTGCTACTGTTGCTGTTAGTGTTAGCAGTGTGAGATTATTCTCTTCTTTTGATTTTGCTGGCATGGGGTTATTTACATGGTGTTTTTATGGTTGTAAACAATCTACTCATGATGGAGTTTTTATTCTAGCGCTTTCTGTAGGGCTGGATTTGTAGATAAATATTGTTTAAATTTGTATTTATTATGAAATATATTCTTTTCTTTATCTGTGGTGATGCAAAGTTTTCTGGTTATAGTAGTCTGGGGTGGTACCTGTGGTCTCATAGAGGCTACAGGACATTATTCTCCAATGAGAAGTTAGGTATAATTCTAATAGGTCTGTCTTTATATGTTACTCAGTTTTTTCCTTTGTAGCTTTTAATATTCTTTTGTTTTGTATATTGAGTTTTTTGATTATGGTTTGCTGAGGGAACTTTCTTTTCTGGTCCAGTTTAGTTGGTGTTTTTTGTATTTCTTGTGTTTGTATAGGCATCTCTTACTTTAGGTTAGAAATATTTTCTCCTATGATTTTATTGAAAATATTTTCCAGGTCTTTGAGCTTGGTTTCTTCTCTATTCCCATTATTCTTACATTTGGTCTTGCCTAGTGTTCCATATTTTCTAACTGTTTTGTTCAGAGGATTTTTTCTTTTGCGTTATTTTTAGGCTTAGCATTTTCTTTATTATTTTTATTTTTTATTGATAAAAGGAGAATAAATAAAGCAAGTTTCCACCTCCTCCCAGCATCCCATTTCCCTCCCCCTCCTCCCACCCTTCTCCCCCTCCCCCCACTCCTCTCCCCGTCCCTCTCCAGTCCAAAGAGCAGTCAGGGTTCCCTGCCCTGTGGTAAGTCCTAGGTATCCCCCCTCCGTCCATATCTAGGAAGGTGAACATCCAAACTGGCTAGGCTCCCACCAAGCCACCACATTAAGTAGGATCAAAACCCCGTGCCATTGTCCTTGGCGTCTCATCAGCCCTCATTCTTCGCCATGTTCAGAGAGTCCAGTTTTATCCCATGCTTTTTCAGTCACAGTCCAGCTGGCCTTGGTGAGCTCCCAGTAGATCAGCTCCACTGTCTCAGTGGGTGGATGCACCCCTCGTGGTTCCGACTTCTTTGCTCATGTTCTCCCTCCTTCTGCTCCTCATTGGGACCTTGGGAGCTCAGTCCAGTGCTCCAGTGTGGGTCTCTGACTCTATCTCCATCCATCACCAGATGAAGGTTCTATGATGATATGCAAGATATTCGTCAGTATTGCTCTAGGATAGGGTCATTTCAGGTTCCCTATCCTCAGCTGCCCAAGGAACTAACTGGGGACCTCAGCTTGGGCACCTGGGAGCCCCTCTAGAGTCAAGTCTCTTGCCCACCCTAAAGTGGCTCCCTTAACTAAGAATTGTGGTTCCGTGTTCCCCTATCCAACCTTCCTTTATCCCAATCCTCCTGTTTCCCCAAGTCCCCCCCCTCCTTCCCTTCTACCTTTTCTCTCCCCATCTCCCCTTACCCCCATCCCACCCCACCCCCAAGATCCCAATTTTCTCCCCAGCAATTTAGTCTACTTCCCTTAGCCAAGAGGATAACTATATGATTTTCCTTGGGTTCACCTTCTTACTTAGCTTCTTTAGGTTCACCTATTGTAGACTCCGTGACCCGATTTATGGCTAGAAACCAATCATGAGTGAGTACATCCCATGTTCATCTTCTTGGGTCTGGGATACCTCACTCAGGATAGTGTTTTCTATTTCCATCCATTTGCATGCAAAATTCGAGAAGTCATTGTTTTTTACCGCAGCGTAGTACTCTAGTGTGTATATATTCCATACTTTCTTCATCCATTCTTCCATTGAAGGGCATCTAGGTTGTTTCCAGGTTCTGGCTATTACAAATAATACTGCTATGAACATAGTTGAACAAATGCTTTTGCCATATGATAGAGCATCTCTTGGGTATATTCCCAAGAGTGGTATTGCTGGGTCCAGGGGTAGGTCGATCCCGAATTTCCTGAGAAACCGAAACACTGACTTCCACAGTGGTTGCACAAGATTGCATTCTCACCAGCAATGGATGAGGGTACCCCTTCCTCCACAGCCTCTCCAGCAAAGGCTATCCTTGGTGTTTTTTACTTTAGCCATTCTGACAGGTGTAAGATGATACCTCAAAGTTGTTTTGATTTGCATTTCCCTGATAGCTAAGGAAGTTGAGCATGACCTTAAGTGTCTTTTGGCCATTTGAACTTCTTCTGTTGAGAATTCTCTGTTCAGTTCAGTGCCCCATTTTTTAATTGGGTTAATTAGCATTTTAAAGTCTAGTTTCTTGAGTTCTCTATATATTTTGGAGATCAGACCTTTGTCTGTTGCGGGGTTGGTGAAGATCTTTTCCCAGTCAGTAGGTTGCCTTTGTGTCTTAGTGACAGTGTCCTATGCTTTACAGAAGCTTCTCAGTTTAAGTAGGTCCCATTTATTCAATGTTGCCCTTAATGTCTGTGCTTCTGGGGTTATACCTAGGAAGCGATCTCCTGTGCCCATCTGTTGTAGGGTATTTCCCACTTTCTCTTCTATCAGGTTCAGTGTGTTCGGGCTGATATTGAGGTCTTTAATCCATTTGGACTTGAGTTTTGTGCACGGTGATAGATATGGGTCTATTTTCATTCTTCTACAGGTTGACATCCAGTTGTGCCAGCACCATTTGTTGAAGATGCTTTCTTTCTTCCATTGTATACTTTTAGCTCCTTTATCAAAAATGAGGTGTTCATAGGTTTGTGGGATAAAATCCAGGTCTTCTATACGATTCCATTGGTCGACTTCTCTGTTTTTATGCCAGTACCACCCTGTTTTCATTACTGTAGCTCTGTAATAGAGTTTGAAGTCTGGGATGGTAATGCCTCCAGAAGATCCTTTATTGTATAGGATTGTTTTGGCTATCCTGGGTTTTTTGTTTTTCCATATAAAGTTGATTATTGTCCTCTCCAGATCTGTGAAGAATTTTGATGGGATCTTGATGGGGATTGCATTGAATCTATAAATTGCCTTTGGTAGAATTGCCATTTTTACTATGTTGATCCTCCCAATCCAAGAGCAAGGGAGGTCCATCCATTTTTTGGTATCCTCTTCAATTTCTTTCTTCAATGCCTTAAAGTTCTTGTCAAATAGATCTTTCCCTTCCTTGGTTAGATTTATCCCAAGATATTTTATGCTGTTTGTGGCTATCATGAATGGTGAAGCTTCTCTGATTTCCCTCTCTGCTTCCATATCCTTTGTGTATAAGAGGGCGACTGATTTTCTGGAGTTGATCTTGTATCCTGCCACATTACTAAAGCTGTTTATCAGCTGTAAAAGTTCTTTGGTGGAGTTTTGGGGGTCGCTTATGTACACTATCATATCGTCTGCAAATAACGAAAGTTTAACTTCTTCCTTTCCAATTCGAATCCCCTTGATCCCATTATGTTGTCTTATTGCTATTGCTAGAACTTCAAGCACTATATTGAAGAGGTATGGCGAGAGTGGATAGCCTTGTCGTGTTCCTGAGTTAAGTGGGATGGCTTTGAGTTTCTCTCTGTTTAATTTGATGTTAGCTGTCAGCTTGCTGTATATAGCTTTTATTATATTTAGGTATGACCCTTGTAACCCTCATCTCTCCAAGACTTTTAACATAAATGGATGTTGAATTTTGTCAAATGCTTTTTCAGCATCTAATGAAATGATCAGATGGTTTTTTTCTTTCAGTTTATTTATATGCTGGATTACATTGATAGATTTTCGTATGTTGAACCAGCCCTGCATCTCAGGATTGAAGCCTACTTGATCATAATGGATAATTTTTCTAATGTGTTCTTGGATTCGGTTTGCCAGTATTTTGTTGAGGATTTTTGCGTCGATATTCATGAGTGAGATTGGCCTGTAATTCTCTTTCCTGGTTGAGTCTTTGTGTGGTTTTGGTATCAGAGTAACTGTAGCTTCATAAAAGGAATTTGGCAATGCCTCTTCTGTTTCTATATTGTGGAATACATTGAGGAGTATAGGTATTGGGTCTTCTTGGAAGTTCTGGTAGAATTCCGCATTGAAAACATCTGGCCCTCGGCTTTTTTTGGTAGGGAGGTTTTTGATAACAGCTTCTAATTCTTCGCGACTGACAGGTCTGTTTAGATTGTTCACCTGGTCCTGGTTTAATTTTGGTAAACGGTATTTATCTAAAAAAGTGTCCATTTCTTTTACATTTTCCAGTTTTGTGGCATACAGGCTTTTGTAGTAAGATCTAATGACTCTGAATTTCCTCTGTGTTTGTGGTCATGTCCCCCTTTTCATTTCTGAACTTATTAATTTGCAAATTCTCTCTCTGCCGTTTGACTAGTTTGGATAGGGGTTTGTCAATCTTGTTGATTTTCTCCAGGAACCAGCTTTTTGATTCATTGATTCTTTGGATTGTTTTCTGTGTTTCTACTTTGTTGATTTCAGCCCTCAGTTTGATTATTTCCAGTCTTCTACTCCTCCTAGGTGAGTCTGCTTCTTTTTTTTCTAGAGCTTTCAGGTGGGCTGTTAAGTCTCCAATATGTGCTTTCTCTGTTTTCTTTAAGTAGGCACTTAGTGCTATGAACTTTCCTCTTACGACTGATTTCATAGTGTCCCATAAGTTGGAGTATGTTGTTTCTTTATTTTCATTGAATTCAAGGAAGACTTTAATTTCTTTCTTTATTTCTTCCTTAATCCAGGTATGGTTCAGTAGTTGACTGTTCAGTTTCCATGAGTTTGTAGGTTTTCTGGGGGTAGCATTGTTGTTGAATTCTAACTTTTATCCATGGTGATCTGATAAGACACAGGTGGTTAGTAATATTTTTTTGTAACTGTGTAAGTTAGCTTTGTTACCGAGTATGTGGTCAATTTTCGAGAAGGTTCCATGAGCTGCAGAGAAGAAGGTATATTCTTTCCTCTTTGGGTGGAATAATCTATAGATGTCTGTTAAGTCCATTTGCTTCATTACCTCCATTAATTCTCTAATTTCTCTGTTAGGTTTCTGTCTGATTGACCTGTCCATTGGTGAGAGAGGAGTGTTGAAGTCTCCTACTATTAGTGTGTGCGGTTTGATGGCTCCCTTGAGTTTTAGTAATGTTTCTTTTACGTACGTGGGTGCTTTTATATTAGGGGCATAGATATTCAGGATTGAGACTTCTTCCTGATGAATTGTTCCTGTTATGAGTATAAAATGTCCCTCTCCATCTCTTCTGATTGATTTAAGTTTGAAGTCAACTTTGTTAGAAATTAGTATGGCCACACCTGCTTGTTTCTTAGGTCCATTTGCTTGATAAGCCTTTTCCCAGCCCTTTACTCTGAGTAGGTGCCTGTCTTTGTGGTTGAGGTGTGTTTCTTGTAAACAGCAGAATGTTGGATCCTGTTTTTGTATCCAATCTCTTAGCCTGTGCCTTTTTATAGGTGAGTTGAGCCCATTGACATTAAGTGATATTAATGACCAGTGGTTGTTAACTCCGGTCACTTTTTTAGTAGTAGGGTTTGTGTGTTTCCCTTCTTTGAGTTGCGCTGGTGAAGGGTCTCTAGATGTCTGAGTTATTGTGGTCATTGTTGGACTCCTTGGTTAGTGATTTTCCTTCTATTAATTTCTGTAAAGCTGGATTTGTGGCTACGTATTGTTTAAATTTGTTTTTATCCTGGAAAATTTTGTTTTCTCCATTTTTAGTGAACGAAAGCTTGGCTGGATATAGTAGTCTGGGCTTGCATCCCTGGTCTCTTAGTTTTTGCAGTACATCTATCCAGGACCTTCTGGCTTTCATGGTTTCCATAGAGAAGTCAGGTGTAAGTCTGATAGGTTTACCTTTACAAGTAATTTGGCCTTTTTCCTTTGCGGCTCTTAATATTCTTTCTTTATTCTGTATATTTTGTGTTTTGATTATTATATGGCGAGGGGATTTTTTTTTTTGATCCAGCCTATTTGGTGTTCTGTATGCTTCTTGAACCTTCATAGGTACATCCTTCTTCAGGTTGGGAAAGTTTTCTTCTATAATTTTATCAAGTATATTTTCTGGACCGTTGAGCTGCACTTCTTCTCCTTCTTCTACTCCAATTATTCTTAGGTTTGGTCTTTTCATTGTGTCCCATATTTCCTGAATGTTTTGTGATGAGAGTTTGTTGGACTTGCTATTTTCTTTGATCGGTGTGTTTATTTTCTCTATATTATCCTCAGAATCTGAGATTCTTTCTTCTATCTCTTGTATTCTGCTGGTTATGCTTGTTTCTGTAGTCTCTATTCTTTTACCTAGATTTTCCATGTCCAGCCGGCCCTCTGTTTGTGTTTTCTTCTTTGCCTCCATTTCAGTTTTCAAGTCATGAACTGTTTCCATTATCTGCTTGATTGTTTCTCCTTGGTTTCCTAGGGATCATTCACTGATTTACTCAATTCCTCGAACTTTCTGTTATAGTTCTCATCCATTTCTATAAGGGCGTTTTTTATATGCTTTTTAAGGGTGTCAATCACTTTCATGAAGTCAGCTTTTTCTACTTCTTTTTGATTAAGGTGTTCATGTCCTCCTGTTGTGAGGTCGCTGGCTCCTGGTGGTTTCGTGTTGTTTTTCAGATTGTTGGGTGAATTCTTGCATTGGCGTCTGCCCATCTCTTCTTCCCAACACTCCCCTATGGATCTTCTTTTACAGGATCGGGTCTTCTTGCCCACTGATGTACCTTCCCAGTGATGTCACTCCCCAGTGATGTTTCTCCTGGTGTCCAGATCAGATCTCCGTGCTGCTTGGTTAGCTCATAAACAAAGGGTCCACCCTGCTTGCTGCAGGCAGGCTATGGAGACAGAGGAGCTACCGCCCTCCCCTTTGCCCTCCGCTTCGGGTTCAGTCCCAGCGCCCAAGCAGGCTGAGCTGGGAGGCACTATGCCGCCAAAGAAGGGAGGGAGGGAGGGAGACAGGGGGTGGGGGGATCTGGATGTAAGCTGGATGGGATAGGAAGAGAGAGGAGGTATCGGGCAATATAGCCCCTGTAGGATGACCAGGAAGTGTAGGCGGGCTGAGGTACGTCTGAGTTCCCTGTTCCCGGCTGCCGCAGCACTCACTCACCACAATGATGTTTCACTCGGTGCCCAGATCGAAACTCCGTGCTGCTTAGTTAGCTCACAAACAAAGGGCCCACCCTGCTTGCTGCAGGCAGGCTATGGAGACAGAGGAGCTACCGCCCTCCCCTTTGCCCTCCGCTTCGGGTTCGGTCCCAGTGCCCAAGCAGGCTGAGCTGGGAGGCGCTATGCCGCCAAAGAAGTGGCGTAGCATTTTCTTTGACCAATGTATCCGTTTCTTCTATCATGTCATCAGTGCCTGAGATTCTCTCTTCCATCTCTCGAATTCTATCTGTGAAGCCACCTCTGTGGTTCCTGTTCAGATTTCTAAAGTTTTCATTTCCATAATGAACCCAGTTTGGGTTTTATTGATTCTATTTCCATTTTCAGGTCTGGAACGGTTTTCTTCACTTCCTTACAATGCTTGTTTGTGTTTTCCTGGATTTTAAAAAGGAATTTAGGTTTTTTTTTCTCTTTAGCTACACTCAAATATTCAGGTGGTATGGTTTCTGGGCTCTGGATGTGTGTGGCCACTGGGTTCTGGATGAAATGTGTTTCTGAGTATTGGGAGCTGACACCAGGAGTGGGGTAGAACCGGGGTCTGAGAAGGTTCACAAGAGGGAGGAAAGCCAAGTGTCCAGCCAGGATCTGCTTAGTTAGTCTCCCTGGAATTTTGGCAGAGAGTGAAGAGATGTCTCGGTCAATTCTAGTGTTTGGAAGTTGCTTAAAATGCACTTCCCAGTCTGCTATAGATCTGGGGATGAGACCGAAGGATTGCAGAAATGGAAGTAGGGGGTTAGAATCTGAAGTCAGCGTACCTGCTTCCCTGAAATGACTGGCTTGTGGTTAAGTAGGATGATCCAGCTGGATTTGGGGGATGGGATAAAACCATGAGTGTGAGGAGGAAGGGGAGGAGGAGAAGGTTCCTGGGATCCCCAGGAAATGTGAGCAGGGAAGGAAGGAAGGAAGGAAGGAAGGAAGGAAGGAAGGAAGGAAGGAAGGAAGGAAGGAAGGAAGAATGTAGCCGCTGTTGTGTTGCAGACCTAGGAATGTGGCTGGGGGTTTGGATAAGGAGGAATGGAAGAAGAGAGAAAGATCTGCTGCCAGCCTACCTCCTTCCCTGGCAGAAGTGGCCTTTCCAAGGGAAGTCTTAGTCTTACAAATGTGCCTTCCATTTTACAATAGAAATGTAGCAAGATTATTAAAAAAACAAAACAAAACAAAAAACAAAAAACAAAAACAAAAAAAAAAAACAGGCAGTGTGGAGAAGAAGCTGATACAACATTGAGCAATATGCCTGACACAATGTAGCCACCACTGATCTTCCAGTGTGGGTTTCTGCCTTTTCTCTGCATTCATGTGGCTGGATAGATAATGCAAAGTAATGTGCAGACAGATGACTATATGTGGTGTGTTTACAGATGAATCACGAGCATGCTTCCATGTAATCACGTGGTTTTCCTTCACGGAGAACAGAAATTAAAATTATTCTTCTGAGGTCTTTCCTTCCTACAGTTCTAGACTTCTGCTCTTCCTCCCTCACACACTGTGAGCAGCTTGAGGCAGACATGATCAGCACCATGTAGACCTTGGGGTGTTTGCATTGTTCGTAGGTTTAGCTTTGTGGAGCCAGAGCTCTGCTTGCTACAGCTCCCTCTTTGTCCTGTTCCCTTATTGAAAGAATGAGGAGGTGTGCTCACCCAGGGCTATAGTTGACTTTAGAGTCCCAGCTCTGGTTTCTGGATTCTGTTGGATGTCTTGCCTGGAGACTGAGGACACTGTGGTTCCTGCACAGCCAAACCTCACAAGGGGAACACCACTGTACCCACCCATATCATGAATTTATATTCCAGCTCCAATGAAGATTTCGGGTTGATCAGCCTAAACTGTATGTTACGACCCCCAAGAGCCCAACATTGACATTTGGGACAAATAGCTTCCAATGTATTTTTTGTCACACTCAAAAGAGTGTTACTGCATCAGTACTCCCTGCCATGAGCCGAGCTCCTGGGGAAGACGTGACAGGACCTGGGGATTTTCTATCTGTCTTTCTGCTACTCATAGCCTTCCCTTCCAACAAACCAGTTGCTATGGAGATAAGAAGACTTGTTGGTGCATTCTTGACCTAAGTGATTCTACCAGAGCTCCAATTGAGCCACCTTCTTCTGCTTTCAGTGATACTACCTCTTTACCCACTTACTCCCCTCACTTCCAGGTCCTTATTGTGTCTTGCTTAGAATCCACAGAAATCTTAAATGTTTCTTTTCGCTTATCCGATATATTGTATTAGTACTAATAGTAGAACTCTCTATTCAAAGAATGCCACCAATTTCTAATCTCTTTAATATGACAAAAATTTTCCTGACCCAGTTTCCAGAAGGTTATCCAGGATACTCAACTTCCTCACATGGCACAATATTTTCATAGAGGCCACACACACCTCCTATTTATTCTAAGTACTCTCTAGGCTGTTTGTAATATCTTACATAGGACGAATGTCATGCAGACTGTTGTTACATTGCATGATTTTCAGAATAACAGCAAGAAGGCAGTCTTTGTGCAATTCAGCACATAGCTAAATGTTCTCCAGAGAGTATTTGTAATCTGTGAATATGTTGGATCTGTGGATGGAACCTGTGGATGTTGAAGGCTGGACGAATAACTTGACTTTTGAAATAATTCCCAATTGTTTCGTCTTTTTCAAAATTATATTTTATCCTACTTCCCTTAACTATGCCATACTCAATGACCAAGAACTGGGAATGAGTTTATTCATCTCTCCTACATTCCTCCTTTGGATAGGGATGCTTTATTTTCCAAAGGGAAGTTCATTTTTACCTTCACTATTTTTTGTGTAAACTTTGCTGATCCCTTTCTCTTCCCTTTACAAGATACTCTCCATCCCTTGCTTTAACTTCATAGAACTGAAGAGTTGGGCTCTGTCAGCTGGACACATCTGCTGATGCCCCAGATTCCTTCACGGCATGGACCTGGCTCAGGTTGGTTCCT
Organism: Microtus pennsylvanicus; assembly: GCF_037038515.1. NCBI lineage: Eukaryota > Metazoa > Chordata > Mammalia > Rodentia > Cricetidae > Microtus > Microtus pennsylvanicus. Next base: position 103,701,354 of record NC_134586.1, on the reverse strand, counting down.
ACAGCAGAGCTGAAACAGGGCTCTCATTACCTTAGTTGTGCCTACTGCTTTGGGAAAATATGAGCTTGAATATAAGGGGTCTGCATTGCTATCCTTTAACATCAGAGCTGAGGTGTGCTGAGACACTGCATCCAGACTATTTCCTCTGAGTACCATCTGCATCTCCAGGCAGGAGCTGGCTGAGGCAGATGCGCAGATGCTCAGGCTGAGCTGCCATGGAGACAAGGAACCCTATGGTCCTGCTTTGGGGAGGATGTCTTCAGGGTGCTGGATATAGAAGTGGATGTTTTTAGTCAACAATGTATCTCAACCCTCCAATGGAAGAAAATCCTATTTTTAATGCCATGTGTGTCTGAAACATCAATTATTTTCACTTCCAAAATCAGTTATGTTGCTATCACACTAAATCTGCTGTGAAATAGCAGTGAATGTCAACACGTGGGCCTTTGGTTAATTGCTATCTTTTTATAAAAGAACATGCTTTAATTGATACAGTTTTCTTTTTCTTAAGTCATTAATGATGTACTATGCTGGCCTTGTCACAGGGGAGTTCTGCAAATAGTATCTTTAGGAATGAAATAAATGGCATTTTCAAGGTGTTTATGCACAAGTCTTGGCTGTCCCAATGCTAATTAAAGTGGAGGATGTACACCCCCAGAAAGTCATGTGAACTTACAGCTGAATTTGTATAACTAAGAGCTAACGAAAATAAAAATCGAGTGTCTAAGTTTTAGCTTCAGTACATTTATTCTTTTGAAAATATGCAACCCAAGAGAATGACAAGGCTCCTGATTCTTTTTACCATGTCTTCAAAAGTGTGCTCCCTGTTTTCAGTGAACGGCAAAAGAAAAATATGCTCGTAATTCAGTGGGCTATTGCAGACTAAATGTATGCCTCTCAAGCTCATTTTTTGGAGACCTCGCCTCAGTGGGATGGAGGTGATGCTGTGCTTTTGGATATGGTTCAACATGAATAGGAATTAATCTCCTCTGTGTGATATGAAAAAGATAGACACTCAATCCAACTGTGATGCCTCAAGGGTACGGTTAGTTAAGGGCAGTAAAGGGAATCCTCTTGATTCAATCCTACTGATTCCGTAAGACTGTCCAAATAGGACACACACATGGATTACCCCTGTATTTTACTATGTAAGGTACTAATTCACCTGAAAACTCTGTCAGCAGGAAGACTTCACTAGATGTAGCTTCTTGACCTGGGACCCAACTAAGCCTGAGTATTTTTAAAAGACAAAGTTTTCTCTCTTACTAAATGCCAATTTATCTGTGGATATAAAGACAATTACTTAGATTGTATAGTCCTCATTCATCAATAAGACAATATTCATTTGTGACAGATAAAAACTAATACAGAAAAATCACAACCAAACAGAATGCAGAGTTGTGAAGCCCTGTCCCAATGGATACGTATTTGAAACACTCTTGCACAGAAGCTCAGGTAACATTTCAGAAGCCGGGAAGGTGGGGGCACAGATAGATTTTAAGAGTTGGAAGATCAGGAGACTTGCTGGGAGATTGTATCAGAAGTTATACTCAGAAAGCTTCACCAACATGACTGTCCAAACAAGCATGAGCTGAACAAGGATGACACCAATAGACGTGTCAAAGGGAACCGGGAAAGGCCCACGTGGCTGCCACCCTTCATAAAGAGCTACTGGTAACTAAGGAATGCTTGGATGGCAGAAATATTCTTTCTCAGGAGCCATCAGAACAATTAGCTATTCAATACCAAATGAAAACGTGTGTGTGTGTGTGTGTGTGTGTGTGTGTGTGTGTAACATATAGACTGATTAGGTTATATTTAGGCTTTGTAAACAGAATACCATTGGGTAGGTCTTGTTTTTGGGTTTCTTGAAGCATGCCTCAGTTCTTTGGGTTTCTTTCTTCACTTCTATTTGAATATCAGAATTAGAGGACAATGTATGAGCATGAATCCTAATGGCATATTAGTTGATAATTCTTTTTACAAATTTATTTGAGAATTACTGATATCATTATAACTTTGATTTTGTACTTTTAAATTCACTGAGTAATTTTATTGGTTTTCCAACTAGTGACCTTGTACAAACATATTCCATTGCTTTGTTCCAGAGAGGTTATAGTTTATGCTGTTTTGTGATTTTCATTTCTTTTCTGGGAAATATCATATGTGTACTGAGTCATCTATGGCTGTTCTCAGGCTCCAAATTTTTTCATTAAAATATAAAAATTATTAAATACTTTTTACAAAAGATTTGTTAGGAGTTTTTAACAGACATTCTCTAATGGTTAGTCAAGAGGGTTTTTTTCCCTAAATATTCCATTTTTATGAGCTCCCCAAGGTCATATGTACAGGCTTTTCTTTCCCAGACTTTTAACCTTACAACTACTTGTCATCTGGGGGATTCTTTGATCTCTTTGATAGATTTTTGTTTTTCTTTGTTGTACTGGTTTAGTTCTTCTGTATTTCATTTCTAGAGTGAAGGAATTAAAGTAAAACATTTAAAGTGTTCCTATTGCTTTGGCTTAAACTCAAGCACTATGAAGACCTCAAACTCTGGTCCCTTTTTATTTCATGTTCAGGTGATAAGACTTCTTCACTTTAATTTTTTGATTCAGACATTTATTCATGTGGAAATCAGAATTTTAAAATAATTATATATTTTATGAAAATATAATCATTTGACATGACAATGCAAACTCCTATGAATAACTTCTGAATAAATATAATTTTATCATTAATTTGCATAAGTGGCACCTATGAGAGCTGAAGCCATTTTTAGCCCAGTTTATACAACAATGACCGATGGACTTGTATTTTAGGAATTTGAACTGTTAGATTCTGGTCCATATTGTAAGGATGATGACATTTGCATCACAGGTACGTGAAGGAGGAGACTGCTGGTCTGTTTCCTGGCTGCCCAGACCTGAATAATCACTATATTAATTACAACACTGTTTGGTATATTATCTCAGGCTTCTTATTAACTAACTTTTACATCTTAAATTAACCTATTTCTATTATCCTGTGTATCGGCACAAGGCTGTAGCTTACTAGTAAGTGCCCAGCATCTGTTTCCTTAAGCAGCTACATGGTGTTTTGTTGACTCTGCCTACTTTCTCTCTATATATGTCTCTCTGTTCTAACTTCCTGCCCAGCTTTATTCTGCTAAGCCATTGGCCAAAGCAGCTTTATTCATTAAACAACAAAATTAACACATATACTGAAGGACATTCCACACAATCTCCCCTTTTCTGTCCAATTAAAAAGGAAGTTTTTAACATTAATATAATAAAATTACATATAAAGAACAGTTACAAGCAAGAATTAGAGTTACAATAGTCCATTTGTATAAATCAAAAAAAAATATTCTATCATCTATCTTATCTTTGTGAGTATAAAGTTTTATATCTAATTTATCTTTCATCATAACTAAAGAAAGCTATAACTATCTGCCTTTAACTCTTCAAAGACCTCAGAAGGATATACTACTATCTAAGTAAATAGGAAGTACATTATAAGCAACTTCTAAAACTCTAGAAATAACAGAAACATCTTGGGCCTGTATCTATCAGACTTTTCCATGAAGCAGGAAATTTGAATATCTGTTCTGCTTTGTACTGGCAAAGTTCATCAGTAGCTTTCTTTTCTGTCCTGCAGAATGTCTGGCAGTTTCTTCTGTGAAGCAGGAACCCTGAAGGACCATTCCATCTTTTGGAGAGTTCAGCAGTCACTCTTCTGTGGATCCTGCATGCCCAGTTCATACAGCATGCCATAAAGTAGTCCATGCAAAAGAAGTTTCTTACCCAGAAGACTAGCCTTGTCACATTGAAGGCAAAATTCATAACGAGTTTCTTCAATGCCCATCAACCTCTCTGAAGTAATTGATGCTGCCAGGAGCAGACATGTTTTACTGTTGAGAAAAGTCTAACGTTTTAAAACATTTTAAATGCCATGTTCCATAGATCTTTGAAGTGTTGAAGATTATCTATCTAACTGAAATATATCTCTATATATCTAGAACACCTAAATAACATGACTACAAGTTTGATGGTTATGACTATCTATTAATCTTCAATTTTTAATTATATATTACATTTTTAAATGAATTTCACAAATACAATACCTTAAACAAGAACAGAAATACATATACACATAGTACAACAAATTTGGCCTTAAATTTGTATCAATAGACCAAGTATTCATTTCTAAATTAAATGAAAATAAATATGTATAAATAACCATTCTGGAAATTTGAGCATAATTTTTCCAAACCATTTCCTGTTTGTTGGGAAAAATATTTTTAGGGTTCACAGAGACCTTTCAGGAGGTCTTGTTCCATCAAACCACATTAGCCTGGAAGGAATCCCCAGGTTCTCATCTTCTGTGGAGACAAAAGTAGAACTTCTTTTCCAAAGTAACATATCTTTAGAATCAAAATTTTAAATCAAGATACCTTTATTTTGGCTTAGCTTAGCAGCACCCCAAATCAAATGTTTCTCTGAATTCAAAAAATCCAAATAAAGCACAACAATATGCATAATCCAGACTCTCTGTGTATTTTCATCTTTTGTGGCTTATTTTTCTTTACTCCTTTAATCTATCATTGTCTGTACTCTTTTACATTACTTTTACTGTCTCTTTAAAGAGTTCACTTCTTTTCATAACTGTCTATACTCTTTTTCCTCTCTCTCCCAAGCTGACATACACTTTTAAACACACTGTGTTTCACTTAGAGGTCTTTTATGTCTGAATCTGTCCTATTGCATATCGGAAATCCTTTTCTGACAAGGAGCATTTTGAAATGGTAAGCAGTGTGGTTGCAGCAGTCGTGGATGCTGGCTTCACCTCTCTTGGCCTATCAGTATGGCAGAGGTATGTTTATTGCTATCTCTGGGACTGTTGGGCGGGAGCCACACTCACCATCTCAACTCTGGGAAGCACATAAACCCTTTTTGTCTGAGTAAAATCTAAATCTGCCATGCAGTGTGCTGCATGGCCTAGAAATGTCTCTGTGTATGGTGGCAGGAATCCTCCATGCTTTCCTGCCTATGCATGCTCAGCAGTCTTGATCCATCTACTTTCCTAGGCAGGGGTGCTGAGTGGTGTTGACTGAGGTTCCTGAAGTCATTAAGTTCCCCCCCCCCCAAAAACACACCGAGGTCTATATTAATTATAAACTGATTGGCCTAGCATCTTAGGTTTCTTATTAACTCTTATAACTTATATTAGCCCATAATTCTTGTCTGTGTTAGCCACATGGCTTGGTATCTTTTTTGGTGAGGCAGTCACACCTTGTGTCCTCTGCATCTGGGTCACGACTCCAGACTAAAACTTCTCTCTTCCCAGAATTCTTGTTGTCCCACCTCTACTTCCTGCCTGGTTGCTCCACCTATACTTCTTGCCTGGCTATTGGCCAATCAGCATTTATTTAAAATACAAGTGACAGGGTACAGACCATTGTCCCATTGCAGAGTGACAGGCATGCTCTCGGCTACCTTTCTCCTAACCCTGAGCAGACATACAAGCACCCAGATCTGAAGTGTATGGCTGGCTACACAGGTTAGCCACAAATGTATGGGCAATATTTTGAAGAAGGAAACTGCTCATTTGTTTCCCAGCTGCCCAGACCGAAATAATCACACAGAAACTATATTAATTACAACACTATTTGGCCTATTTTCTCAGCCTTCTGATTAACTCTTACATTTTAAATTAACCTACTTCTATTAATCTGTGTATTGGTACAAGGATGTGGCTTACTGGTAAGTGTCCAGTGTCTGTATCCTTCGGCAGCTATGTAGCATCTCTTTGACTCCACCTACTCTCTCTATATATCTCTGTTTGGATTTCCCACCTGGATTTATTCTATGAAGCCATTGGCTGAAACAGCTTTATTCATTAACCAATAAAAGCAACTTATATACAGAAGGGCATCCCACATCAGGTATGGTCTTAGTGATATATAAGTAAAAGTTTTTCAGTATGAATCACATAAATAATCTAAAATATTCTCCTTGGCTTTATATAGAACAAACTGTAGCAGATTCATTGTTGACTTGTAAGTAGATTTTTTTTTCTCATGACATCCACAAAATTATAATTTCAAGCTGCTTTCCTCATTAATGCTAACGATTTTTTGTCACAACATGCCCTCCAGGTACTGTTCCACAGAGCTTTGGAATGCAGAGTTAAACTGTATGCACCTTTCTTCACAGTTATGGTTTCCAATGATGACATGGGGAAGGCTGAGAATTTTCAATTGCCTGGACAAAACATCGGGATCATGGCAACTTACAGAAGAAAGAGTTTATTAGGAGTGTGATTATAGTTTCAGAAAGCTAGTCCATAATCATCATGGTGAGGAGTGTAAAAACAGGCAGGCAGTCATGGTGCTGTAGCAGTAGCAGTAGCTGAGACCTCACATCTACCCACAAGCAAGAGATGAGAGAGAGAAAGAGAGAGTTAACTGTGAATGGTGTGTGGGCTGTTGAAAACCAATAGCCCACCCCTGGTAATACATCCCTTATGACAAGGCCACACCTCCAATCCTTCCTAAAATGTTCTACCAACTGGGAACCAAGTATTCCAATATATGAGTCTATGGGAGCTATTTTCATTCGAACCATGACAGGCAGCCACTGTTGCTTCCTGCTCTGTGCATCTGTGAATTGTGATGTTCTATGAATGCTGCAAGAGCCTCCCACTTGTGTGGTCACAAAGTCACATACTTTGTCTCTTCACAACAGAGACCTTTTTTATCACAACTCTATCTTCAGAGTTTTACTGCAAGTTTCCTGTTAATTTCTGGGGAAAAATAGCACATTTAGAGAAATAAACTATTTTGTTAATGATTCTTAAAAAAGTATAATTCTGTTACCTATCCCTAGAAATTTTTTATGCTTTGAAGTTAAGTATACTTCAAGATTACAGCATGCGTTATTGAATTACTTCTGAGTTTCTAGGTCTAGCCCTCACCTTCAGTGAACTTTCTGCTTCTCATGATGTCTTTGGCATTTTAGTTAGGGATCAGTGGTTTCCACCATAATTGGTCTCTGTTCCTGAATTTCTGGATATTAGCAGTATGAACAATACACAATTCAGTTCAAATTCAAGCTATAATATTTTCAACTCAGATGATAGAAAAGCTCATTTCACTACTGGTTTTATAAGCATAAACTGAATGTTTCACTAAGTATCAAGAGCTTATTCCAGTGCTGTAGATACCACAGTGAAAAGTACTCTTTGAAGCCACAACTTCACTAGGGTTTAAGTTACATTGTTTGAAGCAAAGATTGTAATTTGGAAGCCTAAAACAGTGTACACCCTGGTGCTGGGACAAACCCTAGCAAGAAAATACAAGAAGGGCAAATTTAAACTAAAGAGTCAGAAGGGAATATCACGCTATTAAAATATGCCACATCCATCAAGACCCAGGATTAGAAAGAATATGTGGCAAAATCAAAATTTTGAGTAGAAGAACTCAGAGCCCTGGAGTACACACACTGGGGGTAGGTGAACATACAAGAAGAATTGAAATATATATCCTCAAAGCAGTAGAATATATATTCCAGGGAAGCTTAAGTTCATTTATCAAAAGAAAAGGTCTATGTGCCTCCAGAAAAATGGAATGTAGATACAGAATTTTATAAAGAATGGCCTCAATAGTCTCATATGTTTAAATACTAGGTACCAGGTTGATGGAACTATTTGGGAAGGATTAGGAGATATGATGTTGTTGGAGAGAGTATGTCTTGGGGTGGGTTATAGGGCCTCCCATCATTTTTAGGTAGGTCTCTCTGCCTCTTATGGATTAAGATAAGCTCCCAGTTATGCCTGCCTCTAGGACTTTGTTCCTCCATCAAGGACTCTAATCCCATGAAACCATAAGCCTAACTAAATGCTTTATTGTATATATTCCATATATATATTCCATATATATTCATGACGACCATCTTCCTACTCTTCATATACTTGCAGAAGCTACTTCATAAACACCACAAGTGTATATGCAAGTACAGGGTGATGAGCAAATGTGAGCTGAGGATTAGAAACTGAACATAATCCATGTCCTTGGAACCAAGATGATAGAAGGAATGCAGGAGGATCCCAGAAATTCAACTTCTGGGCATGCACAAATTCTGGTCTTAGAGACAGAGCTTTAGCTCCAATAATAACAACAAATGGCTATGTCCATCAACTGGATAACAAGGGCTCCAGGGATTCCTGATCCTTATAACTTCATAATGTTGACTGAATAGATTTTGTTACTCTTCTGTGTTTACTTATCAGAATACTCATAATTCTGGAAATAGTGATAAAGGAATTTTCCTTGAAACACAGAAAACTGAGAAGTGTGGGCAGAGGAAATGTTTTTGACCAGAAGTGTAACTTCCCAGTTTGTATTAGAATTGAAGGTGAGAAAAAATTAGAGTATTCAAACACTGAGGGACAAATGAAATGTCCTGGGAGCAGTCAGCTCTGTTCTTATTTGAGAGTAAAAGCTACAACTGTTGCTTGGAGGATTTTGAGATGATCAAATGCTGTCTTCTTTTTTGTTTGTTAATATCCATGGAGTTAGTAGACAATAAAAATTGGTGTCTAGCGACAGCGTGGCTTTTACCATTTAGAATGTAGGACATCTTCTAAGGGTACCAGCTACCCAAGAGTCCCAAGAAGCAGTCACTGTGTACTGGGAATTTTAGTTTCTCTGCTGGTTCATTGGAAATGCTGCCAGATGAGGATTGCTCCAGATCTCTGATTAATATTATTGAAGGCTGGTTTCCATAGAGCCCCCGTGGTAAAAGAGATGAGAGTGTATCAGAATTCACAGCAAAACACTGGTAGGAAGAATGTAATATCCTTTCACTTTACCATCCAATACTTTTAAAGGGTCTGTGAATCATGTTTCTGGACACTTTAAAGGACAGGAAAGCACTGCTCATTTATTAATTGAGTCTCATAATGATAACCAGAGATGGTTATCATTATGGGTTGGTTTGATTGGCAAAGCTAGAAGTCTGAAATCAGATCCCAAGCTAGTGACTCTCAGTCTTGAGTAGCGTTGGAATGATTGTTTTCAATTTTAAATCTTTAAAAATATACCTGTTACTAATCTATCCCCAGAGAATATGGCTAAGATGTAGGCTTAGGTTGGTTATTAAAGAGACACAGCAGATTAGACAGAGAGAGGCTCCTTACTGTTCAACAGGGTATTGTGAGGTCACCCATGTGTCAAGTGAGCTCTTATTCTCTAAAGGTAACTTCAAAACAAGAGACCTAAAATTGCCACTTAGAAGACCCAGAGGACATCGAAGTCCCTCTTTGGAGCCATAATTCTTTATTCCTTAAATACATACATGCTCAGAGTCTACAAGATTCATGGAGTGACATCCATTGCTGGTGGGAATGCAAACTTGTGCAACCACTTTGGAAAGCAGTGTGGCGGTTTCTCAGGAAATTCGGGATCAACCTACCCCTGGACCCAGCAATACCACTCTTGGGAATATACCCAAGAGAGGCCTTATCATACAACAAAAATATATGCTCTACTATGTTCATAGCAGCATTGTTTGTAATAGCCAGAACCTGGAAACAACCTAGATGCCCTTCAATAGAAGAATGAATAAAGAAAGTATGGAATATATACATATTAGAGTACTACTCAGCAGTAAAAAAAAAAGGGGCTTCTTGAATTTTGCATGCAAATGGATGGAAATAGAAAACACTATCCTGAGTGAGGTAAGCCAATCCTAAAAAGAGGATCATGGAATGTACTCACTCATATTTGGTTTCTAGCCATAAACAAAGGTCATTGAGCCTATAGTTAGTGATCCTAGAGAAGCTAAATAAGGAGAACCCAAAGAAAAACATATAGGCATCCTCCTGAATATTAACCTTCATCAGGCAATGAAAGGAGACAGAGACAGAGACCCACATTGGAGCACCGGACAGAAATCTCAAGATCCAAATCAGGAGCAGAAGGAGAGAGAGCACGAGCAAGGAACTCAGGACTGCAAGGGGTGCACCCACACACTGAGACAATGGGGATGTTCTGTTGGGAACTCACCAAGGCCAGCTTGCCTGGGTCTGAAAAAGCCTGGGATAAAACCGGACTCGCTGAACATAGTGGACAATGAGGAATACTGAGAACTCAAGAACAATGGCAATGGGTTTCTGATCCTACTGCACGTACTGGCTTTGTAGGAGCCTAGGCAGTTTAGATGCTCATCTTACTAGAACTGGATGAAGGTGGGGGTTCCTTGGACTTTCCACAGGGCAGGGAACCCTGATTGCTCTTCGGGCTGAGGAGGGAGGGGGACTTGATTGGGGGAGGGGGAGGGAAATGGGAGGCGGTGGCGGGGAAGAGACAGAAATCTTTAATAAATAAATAAATTAAAAAAAAAGAAAAACAAACAACACACACACAAAAAAAAGAGTTACCGACATTGTTAGAAAAAAAAAGATTCATGGAGTGAACATGTCACTAACAGATTGTCCAAGGAAGGAGACAATGACACTGAATTCCGGATCTTGGTACTGTCCTGGCCTTCCACATAGTACTTCACTCAGCCATTGTGATTTTAGGTTTAGTAAGGTAAGTGACAGCATGTTTGCTTATGGATTTTGAGAAAAAAATATGCCTTACAGCCAGGAATGTGTCTGTTCAGCCTGAAGTGCTCTTCTGTTGAACATAAATCTCCCATAGAACACCAGCACCAGGCTACATCCACCAGAGATCAAAGAAAATAGCTCCCAGTAATTTCAGATGAGTACAGAACGTGAACATTGGTTATATCACAGAATTCCAAATATCCCTTCTTCATGGCAATAGTAGTATCAATTACATATTTATATGATATACCCTTAGCTTATGCTAGTCCTGCCTACTCCAGGTAAGATTTATCGATGTGTCAAATCTAAAAATTATGTCTGCTTCCTGAGAGGAGGCAATACCAAACTGAGTCTTATTTATTAAAATTCTGTAAATTATTATACATAATCAAATCTTATTAAAGTTTCTTCCTTCACCCTCATGCTAAGGCAACCCATGATAAACAACCTAAAATGCTACAACTACAAGTATATTTATTGTGTATTTACCTAGATGCATTAATAGCATTACATCCCCCAAATTATCCTAAATTAAGTGAGTTACACATAATATGCTGTGAATATGTACTGAGCATAGATGATTGTTCATTTCTAAAATATCAAATAAAATGACAGATTCTTCATTTTTTAAGGGATGCTTTACTACTCAGCGGGTGGCATGTGACATCAATCTTGTTCTATTTCTGAGTTCAGGAAGGAAGCTCTTGATGTCAGATAGTAGCTGAGTTACTATGCACAACATAGAAGTGATGATGCCATATTGAAATATAAGTGAGCTAAGCAATTGAATATTAATGGTTCAAAAATATTGTTAGTGCATCTTGGTAGCTGACATGGCTAAGAACCACAAAGACCTAATCAGCTTTACATCCTTGTTTTGCTTTCACAGTATTTCTGGTTTTTTGATCCTTTGTACCAACAGATAATGTTATCCTCAGTGTAAGGTCATCTCAGTCAGGGCTGAAATTGGACTGTATATATTTGGCTTCAGAATATTGTGTGTACATAGATATGATCCCATGGTGCTCTGGAGAGTAAGCAGAATCTTACCTAGGTTGCATATATATATATATATATATATATATATATATATATATATATATATATATAAAAGCCTTACTCAACACCTCCCCATGTACCCCAAATCATTACACTGTCACATGCACTCCCTCTTGCAGCTCATTCCCTGGAACAGCACTCAGGATGATTATATTGGGTTTTGTTCCTCCATTACTAGTCATCAGTTACAACTCTGTGTGGTTTTCAAAGGATGTCTGCCTTACAAACTGTGCATGTAGGTGGAAGGCTAGGAGAAATGCTGTTTTATTCTAGTTCAACCATAGACATGAGACTATGTAACAAAGAAAAAATTCAATGAGCATGTAAGCTGCAAATATTTTGGACAAAAGATTGGCTTTTAAGATGCTAAATGTAGATCTTGCAAAAAAACAAATCTACGTTCTGAAGTGCATGATTTTATGATCATAAAGCTTAGATGAAGCAGCTGCATTTTGAAATTTTGCTGCTGCATTATCACTCGTGTAATGGACAGCAATTAAATTATATGTTGTATTCGATTGCCTCCAAAGGAAATAGTTTTCTAATTATTGAAGGCATCTTTTGATGATACTAGAAATTAAATCTTTTCAAGTTCTTGTAAATGAGTTTTTTAAAAATAGAATTCTTGCTGAGTTTATGGAATTGTGGCTTTTTTCTTCTGTAGATATTTTTTTTAAAAAAAACTTTCTTTTTAAATTCCCCCCAAGTTTTAAATGTGTGAGTAGAAGTTATATTATTGAGTAAATGAACAGTGTGGTAGATTTCCAAGCATATGAAAGGAGACAAATGTTGCAGTATAACCCAGCACAGGTGACTTTTTCAAAACTACTTATGAAGAAGGTAAAGACAATTCAAGACGACCAAGAAAGCGTAATCTTTGGAGAGATATGAAGACTGGAGGAGTCCTAAGAAATCTTTTGCAGCAGTGATACATAAAATAAGTATTACCTGCAAGTCTTCAGTGGAGTTTATGCCAAAATATTATCTAGTGAGAGTAGCTGCGAGTGCCAATGTATGGCACAATAAAAAATGTGTGCAAATAAATCCATTCAACATTGTTGTAGGGTGGCCACTTGTTTGTTTCCGGCTGCTCAGTCCTGAAATAATCACAGAGAAACTGTATTATTTAAATCACTGCTTGATCCATTAGCTCCAGCTTCTTATTGGCTAACTCTTACATCTTAATTTAACCTCTCTCCATTAATCTGTGCATCACCATAAGGTCATGGCCTACCAGCAAAGTTTAAATGCATCTGTCTCTGGCACTGGCTCCATGGCTTCTCCCTTATTTTGCCTCCTTTCTCCCAGCATTCAGTTTAGTTTTCCCCTCCTAGCTAAGTTCTGCCTCACTATCCTCTAAATCAGTTTCTTTATTCATTAATGGTAATCACAGCATACAGAGGGGAATCCCACATCACCTTCTATTTTCTGTTTAAATAAAAAGGAAGGTTTTAATTTTAACAAAGTAAAATTACATATAACAAAACAGTTATCAAGCAAGAATTACAAATACAATTTATATCTACTTTATCTTTTATCATATCTATGGAAAACCATAACTATAGCTATATATTTTTCAACTCTATCAAAGACTCCAAAGGATATAATATTACCTAAGTAAACAGGAAGTGCATTTTAAGCAACTCCAAAACTCTAGAATTGACAGAGACATCTCACTGCCTGGACAGTCACCAAAATTTTATCCTTCTTTAGCCTACAGACCCATAGTATCTGGCAGACTTTTCCATGAAGCAGGAAATTTCAAAGACAGTTTCACCTATATTGGTAGTTTATCAGTCACTTTCTTCTGTGTCCTGCAGAATGTCTGTCAGTCTCTTTCATGAAGCAGAAACCCCAAAGGATCGTCTCACCTTTAGGCAAGTTCAGCAGTCATCTTTCCGTGAGTCCTGAATGTCTAGTTTGCACAGCATAACATCAAGCAGTTCAGGCAAGAGCAGTGTTTTGCTCAAATGGCTAGCAAACTCCAATAGGAGCCTCTTTGAGGCTCATAGTCCTCTTGAAGTAATTGGTGCTGCCAGGAACAGATGTGTCTCATTGTCATGAAAAGTCCTAAGTTCTTAAACATCTTAAATGCCATATTCTAAAGGTCTTTGAAAGATTTGAAGAATTCCTATCCATCTTAAATATATCTCTGTACATCTAGAAAACCTAACTACCATGACTACAAGCTTGACTATTATAGATGACTATCTATTAACCTATATTTCTTAATTATACATTACATTTTTAAATGAGCTGGAAAACACAATAACTCAATTAAGATCAGAAATACATATACACAATATAACAAAATTAACCTTAAATTTGTATCAATAAACCCAGATCCATATCAATGCAAATTTCTATAGCATATCCCTTTAAAAATGTAAACAAACATTCATAACCAACATTTGAGAATATGGGCATAGTTATTCTCCAAACTTCTTCCTGCTCTTTATAGGGCAAACTAATTTTTGAGGGGTGTTTAAGGTGACCTTTCAGAGGATCTTGGTCCATCAAACCACATTAGCATGGGAAGATTCCACAGGTTCTCATCCTCTGTGGAAACAAAAGAAGAACCTCTTTTCCAAAGCAACATATCCTTAGATCCAAATTTTGAAGACAAGATACCTTTAAAGTATATATATTAGTTACTTAGCTCTTTTATAGTCAAAAGATTCAAAGAAAACACAATAATATACATAATTCAGACTCTGTGTAAAGTCAATCTTTACATGGCTTATTTTTATTTCTCTATTATTTTTATTCTCTTTACTCCTTTAATCTATTACTTCTGTACTCTTTTATATTGCATTTGCTATCTTTTTACTCTTTTTCTCCTCTCTCCCAAGCCTTTTTTAAACATACTGTGTCTTGTTTAGAGGTCTTTTATGTCTGAATCTGTCCTATTGTGTATCTGAAATCATTTTTTGACCAGGGTGATGCACTTATTAAAAACCTAAGCAGCAGCCTTGCTAGGGCAAACAAGACCCTGCCTATTTGCTCTGCCCAGTCCAGAACATCAGAGCTGTTTGCTGCCTCTGAGAGCCATGTTCACAGCCCCATTTTTAGGCACACAGCCAGTCTATGTTGCCATTAAGCAAGTTGTAGCACTCTGTTCACAAACCCCATTTAAATGCTTGGCCTCCTGAAAAAGCCAGAGGCCATGCTGGCAGCAGGGCCCAGAAAGCTAGCATTTCAAAACCACATACTTTTTTTTCTCTGCTACTGCTGAATCAGGAAAACCTTTCTTAAAGGAGCCATTGTGTTAAGCCATGCTTAACTTTGTTTGTATATGTCTAGCATTCCTTTTCAAGCTCCCTCAGGTTTTAAGTGGATTTAGTTGGCCACATTGGGTGCCAATTTGTTGTAGGGTGGCTGCTTGTTCATTTCCGGCTGCTCAGCCCTGAAATAACCACACAAAACTGCATTATTTAATTCACTGCTTAGCCCATTAGCTCTAGCTTCTTATTAGATAACTCTTATATCTTAATTTAACCCATCTCCATTAATCTGTCCATCACCATGAGGTCGTGGCCTACCATCAAAGTTTCAGCACATCTGTTTTCACGGTGGCTCCATGGCTTCTCTCTAGCTCCTCTTTCTTTTTCCCAGCATTCAGTATAGTCTTCCCTGCTTAGCTCTTCTACCCTATTGGGCCAAGGCAGTTTATTTATTAACCAATGGTAATCACAGCATACAGAAGGGAATCTCACATTACAACATTTATTTAATATATAGTATTAAATTCAGAGATGGAAATATTTGTGTCCTGAGAATACAGGACAATACATATCTCTTAAAAAAATCCTTCAGTCTAAGTGGGATACAGGGCACTGATAAACTTGTGACGTAGAACACGATGGCTATATGTGAAGATACACAGAGGAAACATATCTCTTCTGAAAGCAAATATCAATGTAATCCACTGACATATGGAAGAATTTTTGGAAGACAGATTTCTCTAAGGACAGAAATATTGTAAAATCAAAGAACCCCATGAATAGAGTACCTACCCTTTTGCAAAAGGCCAAGTCATTAAAAGAAAAATCAAGAGGCGTCTCTCTGAGATGATCATCCCTTATAAACAGGTGTCTTCAGTATGTCTTCTTTCCTCACCTCCAGCATGTGTCTGAACTCTACACTTTACTTGCAATCCCCACAATTATACTTGCCAGTCACTGATTTACCTCTTGCCTTCCTTCCTTCCTTCCTTCCTTCCTCTCTCTTTCTCTCTCTCTCTTTTTCTTTCTTTCTTTCTTTCTTTCTTTCTTTCTTTCTTTTTTATTAAATCCTTCTCATTTTAATTGTTTGGATAGGCATGTACTATACATTTCCCTCACTCCCCTTCCAGACTCTTGCCTTTTTAATAATCCATCTTATCTTATGATACATTTGAGATGGTGAAATCAGTAGGTTTCTTCCCTCCCTCACATTTTCTCCATAACTATCGCATAGTCAACTAGTGAATATTTCCTCAGTTTCTTAATAAAAAACAGAAAAAGAAGGTATAAGAATAGCATGTGGTTTGTGGGCTCTCATGTGATGGAGGAAGGTCATTGGCTAATAAAGAAACTGCCTCAGCACATTTGACAGGTTAGAACATAGGTGGGTGGAGTAAACAGAACAGAATGCTGGGAGGAAGAGGAAGTGAGCTCAGACGCCATTTCCTCTCCTCTCTGGGGCAGAGGTGATGAAGCTTCGACCCAGGATGGACGTGAGCTAGAATCTTCCCGGTAAGCACACCTTGGTGCTACACAGATTATTAGAAATGGGTTAAGAGGCTGAAACTAATGGGCCAGGCAGTGTTTAAATAAATACAATTTGTATGTTGTTATTTTGGGTAAAGGTAGCCGGTGGCAGGAGCTGGGTGGCAGAATGCAACCCTTAGCTCCTTCACTCATGTGAGGCTTTGATACACTTACATAGTGCTTGTAACATGTGGGGCCTGCTCATTGAGGTTTCTGTCCTGCCCAGTTTCCACACCTAGTTAGTCACAAAGAAAATCACACAGAGAGTCTATATTAATTATAAACTAATTGGCCCATTAGCTTAGGCTTCTTATTAGCTCTTGTACCTTATATTAACTCATTATTCTTATCTATTTTAGCCACATGGCTCAGTACCTTTTTCATCAGGGTAAGTTACATCCTGCTTCTTCGGTGGTCTGGGCAGGACTGGGGAGGAATGGACTTCCTCCTTCCCATAATTCTCCTGTTCTCCTTGCCCCACCATTACTTCCTGTATGGTTGTCCCACCTATACTTCCTGCCTGGCCAATCAGCATTTAATTAAAACATGATTGACAGGATACAGACATTTCTCCTGCGCCAAGTGCTTAATATGATTGCATTTATTACTGAATGTTTTTCCATTTATATTTTAGGCCCTTTGAAAATCTGCTTAAAGGAGCTGTAGCCACTTTGAATACCATAGAACTGGAGGGTGCCCTCCTGCCTCCTCTGAGCCAATGTCCCCAGTTCACAGAGGTAAGTTTCTATGGAAACTACATCTTTATACTGTCCTAAAACATGCTGCACTACACTGCTAATCTGGTCCCATTAACCCTGGATATGTACCTTACTTGTCTTGAGTGCTATGACAACATAAGTGGTTTCCTTGGAGAACAATCTACTCAACTTGGTTCTGAATTCATAGATACCTTGAGGGCCTTAAGGCAACCTAAGATGGTTTACTGCCTGCCTTCAATGTAACAATCTGTTCCATCTATTACCTGGGCTTGTGTCTATGTTCCTGTTGACAGTAACTAGAGGAAGGTTGCTTTTGGACACTAAGAAATGAAACTCTGCTGTCTTATGAAGGGGACACAGAGAATTTTGCTTCAGAAGCTTCTTAGTGTGTGAGAAAATTTTTATACAGCCTTTTAAATCAGAGGGAAATAGTTGACATGGAGAATAATGAGTTTATAGAGACAGATGTCTTCTGGAGCCAGTTTCAAATGTGGCTCCCGAGCTGGAGAGAAGGCTCAGCAACTTAGATTACTTGTTACTCTTACAGAGGATCTGGGTTAAGTTCCCTGTACCCACATGGAGGCTCACAGTCATCATAACTCCAGTTCTAGGAGATACCATAGAACAATTATTGAAGAATTTCCCTTTCATGTGTTGATATGGGAAATTTTTCAAAATTATTTCTTCTTGCCCTCTTTCTCTTTCTTAGAGCTCCATAACTTAATTGTCAGCTTTCCCAGTTATTTCTAGTGTCATCAGTGTTCTTCATTATTTGTTGTAGTTTTCTCTCTCCAATCGTATTTTTGAACCAACTTCTTTCAGAACTTACACATTTCTTCTGCTGGACCACACTATATGTTGGTGCTTTCATTTTTCATTTCATTCATATAACCTTTAACTCTAGAATTTCTATTTGATTATTTTTGCAATTTTATACCATTGTTGAATTTATAATTTTGATCTCGTTACTGAGGTATTTTGTTGAGTATCTCATGTGTTTTTCAGACAAATTACAGGTCCTCGATTGTTTGGATTTCATTACAGGAATATTATCATGTTCTTCTGGTGTTGTCATGTTTCTGTGGAAGTCCACAGATGTGAGTCCTGTTCCATCTTGACTAAAGGTCAGAGAGTTTGAGCTTATTTTTACTCTTTCAAAGTTGTTGAAAACAGGTGTGGCTACAAAATAGAAACCCTGACCTAGGGTGTAGTTACTTCATGTTTTGGTGATTAAGATGCCCCATAGAAGTGGATCCACTCCACCCGGACCAAAAAGTCAGAGAATTCAATCCTGTTCCTGCTCCTTCATTTTGAAACAGGAGGTTTGGCATAGGGAGTGGCAGCCTCCAGGATATTTGGTCTAGGGTATATTTGCTGCAATCCTATGCAAAATACCAGAGTGTTTAACTTGGGAAATAGTGGTTTGATATCTTAAGTATTGAAACAACTAACTGTTCTGAATGTCCTTTGTGTCATCTTAAAGCAGTCTTTTGCCTTCTTCCCCCTTTTTGTATTTGGGTATATAAGCATATGAAAAATAAATGCAGGCACATTTAGTATTCAGTATACACTGACTTGCCTCTCCAATACTATCCCATGTCTCTGTATTTCTTCACGTCTTTATCTATTCTACCAAACATTTCTAATCCACACACCCCACCCTGGAATGTATGAACCCATTGTGGCTGGAACACAACAGATGTCACCCCAACATGTGGCTTACAACATGTTTCCTAGTCTTTCATATTCCTTTAGTTTGAGTCTTCCCTTGCTGCCTCTATTAGAAGAAACAGTTACCTCCTCCAGTCTTTGTTCACTGTTTTCAGGGGAGAAATACCTTCATCATCCAACTAGGCTTTGGAATCTGTAGATGAATACTTATCTCCTTTAAATGTAGAATTCTTAAGGTTTTATGCCTTTCCAATGGGGATGCCTAAATTTTACTACTTAAGATTTTGAACTGAGAATCACAGACTGCAACTACACAGAGTGGACCAAGAGTGATCAGCCAGCCAGATGGGCACTCCATTCTCTAAGCCCTGGGTACCCAGGGCGAAAACCCTGGGCCCCTCCCCCACCTTCCGCAGCTTCACTAGCTAGCCATCAGGCAAGCTTCCTTCAGGTAGGCTGCTCCAACACCCCACCTGTCAATGGGACCCTGCAAGCTACAAGGCCTACCCTTCCCCCAAACCCAGCCAACACCTGTGACCGCAGAGCAACTCTTAAGCACAGGCTGCAACTGCACACCGTAGACCAAGAGGTAAATGAAAACAAAATTCCAAGACAATTATTCACAAACTCCGAAAGAGCAATACTCAACTTCAGATGGAAAAATAAAAAACCCAGGACAGCCAAAACAATCCTGTATAATAAAGAAAATTCCAGAGGAATCACCATCCCTGACATCAAGCTCTATATAGAGCTACAGTAATGAAAAGAACTTGGTATTGGCATAGAAACAGATACACTGACCAACAGAATCAAATTGAAGACCCGGGTATTAATCCACACACCTATGAACAACTGATTTTTGACAAAGAAGCTAAAATTATACAATGAAAAAAAGAAATTGTGCTTCAACAAATTGCGCTGTCATAACTGGATGTCAACATGTAGAAAAATGAAAATAGATCCATACCTAAACCCATGCACAAAACTCAAGTCCAAATGGATTAAAGACCTCAATATAAATTCGACCACACTGAACCTGATAGAAGAGAAAGTGGGAAGTAGCCTTCAATGTATGAGCACAGGAGACCACTTCCTAATTATAACACCAGTAGCACAGACACTGAGAGAAACAATAAGTAAAAGGGACCTCTTGAAATTGAGAAGCTTCTGTAAAGCAAAGGACACAGTCAACAAGACAAAAAGGCAGCCTACTGAATGGGGCTCCACTGATGGTTACAGTCTGCAGTTGATCAGTTGTGGATTTCTGTGTTAACCACTGTCCATCACCCTGAAAAACTTCTCTGATAGAATCTGAGAGCTGCACTAACTTATAGATATAGAGATATGAATGCAGAAGGTAATTCAATACTATATTCACTTAGTAGAGTAATATAGTAATTCACCCCAGGGGCCAATGTGCTTCCAAACCATGGATTCTTTGCCAGATTTACAGAAATAATCATACTTTTTTCCTATGGAGCAGACCTTAAAGATAATCAGAAAGTGTTTGGTTACCACTGTAATATCCATGTTATATTGCACACATGGACCATTTTGCCATGATAGTCACAACAGTCATTCACAGGGTTCAGAGCTGGGTAAGGCTTCTGATGACATTTCTCTAACAGCTCTTTCTCTCTCTGTGGTGTACGAGAATAATAAAAAAGAGACTATCTACTTGAGAGTGAGAGGTGTAGTAAAAACAATTAATACTTAAAAGACATTTAAAAACAATAAACAGGAAACAAAAATGTATTGTGCTGGTTAGATTTGTCAACCTGACCCAAACTAAAGTCACTTGGGCAGAAGGAAGCTCGATAGAGGAACTGATTCCATCATATTGGCCTGTGAGCATGTCTGTGAGGCCATTTTCTCATTCATACCAACATATTCTTGCCTTGAGTTCCCGCCTTGGCTTCCCTCAGCGATAGACGGTGACCAGAAAGCGTAAACAAATAAATTATTTCCTTTCCAATTTGCTTTGTTTTGCAATTTTTTGGTTGATTTTGGTCATGATTTTTTTTTATCACAGCAACAAAATGCAGATGAGGAATTGAATCATGGGCTAGAATTTAATGCAAAAAAAATCCAGTCAGATATCCTTTTTATACATATATGTGAACAGACTTCAACTATTTAACTAGTGACAGCTGATATTAATTTTGTACTTCTAGTTCCTGTGTTTGGAAAAGGAAGTCAGACTGCAAGTCTGTCATGTCTGAAATACACTAATCAATTTTGCCAGCAGGTCTTTCAAATAATATTCCTAGAATGTACTGTGATCAACAATTTTGCTGCTTTGAGGAAATAATCCACATTCAAGGATTCTTGAATTCTAGTGCTGAGAAATGCTTTTCTCTGAAGCAGACAGTGTCTGTGTTTATTGGGGTCTTGCCTCCACATGATTGCATAGGGCTTTGAAGGAAGAAAAATCATTTCATGTAATCTGGGTGGGTCACTGAGTGAAGAAGGAGTTTCACTTCAGTATGAGCTGGAAGAGCGTTGTCAGGCTGCTTCGGTCAGCCTCCTGCCTCCTCAAGCCATCTGCACTTGAATATTGCAGTTGTTTACTTACAAGAGGCGATACTGTCATGAGGAAGCAATAACTTCAATAAAAACTAGTTATAAACTGAAAGTCTATACTGCATTTCTTTGAGATATAAGTAAGAAAACTTTATCTGTGGTAGGTGCCATTATATCTATAGACATATTTCTCTAATTCTAAGACATAACACCATGTGGATATTAATCTCCTTCATCTAAATGAAGATGAAACAATCTAACTAGTCACAGTACCATGTGATATTTCAAGGATGAGGTTTGATCATTGTGAATATATTTTCATAAAAATAGTTAAATTTCCTGTAGGACAGTCCTTGGGCTAGCAATTTTCTTGCTTATTTAACCTATAATTTTATATCTTTAAATGATTAATGTACTATTTAAGGCATATGAACTTTGAGCAATGTAACTTCTATATTAAATAGTTTTCCTTCATTACTGTGAAATAAATGCCTGAGATAAGTAAATTATAAGGAGAAAGTGTAACAGGAGGAGCCGGCTGCTTGTTGTTCTGTCTGCCCAGCTAGCTTACACCCAAAATAATCACAAAGAAACTGTATTCATTTAAACACTGCCTGGCCCATTAGCTCTAACTTCTTATTGGCTAATTCTTACATCTTAATTTAACCCATTTCCATTAATCTGTGTATTGCCACATAACTATGGCTTACCAGCAAGATTCTAACCAGTGTCTGCCCCAGACAGGAGATCCATGGCTTCTCCACTCTGCCCTTCTTTCCAGCATTCAGTTCTGTCTATTCAGCCTACCTAAGTTCTTCCCTATCAAAAGGCTACGGCAGTTTCTTTATTCAACCAATGAAACCAACACATAAACAGAAGGACCTCCTACACCAAGAAAGAGCTTAATTTGACTCATTTTTAGAAGTTCAGTCCACCATCAACTAGGCCCATTACTCTGAGTCTGGGTGAGGCGGCACATTGTATCTAGGACAAAGCTGCTCAACATGTAGCCGAGAGGCTAAAGAGAGGAAGAAACTCTGGTGACACAATTTCCTTAGAGGACACATTTCCAGTGACTTAATGAACTCCCACTAGCCTCTACCTCCAAAGAGTCTCAGTGTGTCCCATTACTACAAGACTAGACACTAACACACAGGCCTTCCTTAGAGGAAAATCCCAAATCTGAACTACAATAACTTCTCACATCAAAATGAAAACATTATTAATAGTAGTTGTTTTGTATTATTATACACACCAAAAATATTGTAGGAACCTAATTTTTTATGTTTTAAATGAAATCAGTGTGACTGATAGGTAGAAGTTGTCTCACGTTTGAGTTGTTTATGATGAGTTCTCATGACTGACACCTTCTTCTAGCAGTTCTTGTTTTGTTTGTCAGTGGTGTGAAATTGCCCAAAATGCAGGCTTCATTAGAACAGTTACTAGGTAACTGGAAAAGATGAGAAGAAAGGTTAATCATTGGACCTTTCTTTGCCCTTGAGTTTATTGCATCCTGTTTCCAATGGGGTCATTACAAAAGAGTTGAGCAAAGCAAGACCAAGAAGATGGTTCTGTAGATAGCTTTGGAGAAAATTAACACATTTTTCATATATTAAGTGAACATGAAAAGACTTCCAAATTCTAACCGCCTCTGGTTTCATTTCTGCAAAGCTTTGTTATTGATTCAATATAGGCAATAGATGGCATAGATGAAGTAAAAAGTCTTTGAAGCACCTACAATAGTGGGAGACATACCCACTGGTTTTTAGATGAATAATAGAAAGGTTACCAGAAGGTAAGTAATGCAAATCTGTCTCCAAGCAGCCTGCAAGTCTACTAGGAGTGTATCTCAAGGCTGAATTCTACTTGCTCCAGCACCCCTATTCAAATTCAGCTCCTTTGCCCCCTAAAGGGATTCATTATATTTGTAGCTCCCTTGCCTATGGCTTGGAGTTTTCTATTGGAAGGATTCCGTGCTCAGGTATACAAAGGCTCTTGTAGAATTTCTGTTATGAATACAGATCAACAGAAGTGGTAATCTTGGGAACAGTAGGGACAGGTCAATAAGGGTTTATCTTCGGTGAAAGCTATTACACAGTTTAGACAAATGTATCACTTACGTAATGTACCTCTTACTATTTTGCAAAATTTAAAGAATATAGCAGAAAGGAGCAGATTGGAAGTCTTTTCTATCTTTCAGAATCCTTGGGTGAATGTACCTTGGAAACACATAAGTTGATATCCACCTACAGTAAATGTTGTTCACTCTCCCATGGAAGCCAATGGGGTCATCTTAACCTTAGTGAACATTTAGAATCTATTGAGAGCTATGAACAGCTATTGTTTGATTTTTAGGAGAACAGAACAACAGGAACAACTGGCCTTGAAAAGAGAAGGCAGAGGGGGAATGGATGGGAGCACATAGCCTCCTTGAAGCTATTTTCAGGTACTAAGGATTTCATCTGGTGTCCTGTCTTGGATGTCAGGGGCCTTGGTGTGCTCACAATTTTGAGCTGCTTAAGGCATTCTAGAAGATCTGATGTCAGGAGCTCCCTATGAGATGTGTGGACAAGTAGGATGAAGTCATTGGTTACATTTTCATTTCCTTAACATCAGGTTACTAAATACCCACTGTCTCCAAGAAAACCACCATAAGGCAGGAGAGACAGCACCCTTGTCCACCATGTGGAACCATACTTTTCCTTTTCTGTTTTCCCATATATTCCTTATTGACCTGAGCAGTTGTTTCCAAGAGCTTAACACTGTCATTTTCCAATCTGCCTTTTAAGACTGAGATTTTCCTTGTATAATTTTAGCTTCTTTGTCAAAAGTCAGGTGTTCATAGGTGTGTTAATATCCGGGTCTTTGATTCAATATCATTGGTCAACGTCTCTGTTTTTATGCCAATTTCAAGCTGTTTTAATAGAGTTTGAAGTTAGGGATGGTAATGCCTCCAGAAGATCCTTTATTGTATAGAATTGTTTTGGCTATTTTGGGTTTTTGTTTTTCCATATAAAGTTGACTATTGTTCTCTCAAGGTCTGTGAAGAATTTTGTTGGGATTCTGATGGGGATTGCATTGAACCTATAGATTGCCTTTGGTAGGATTGCCATTTTTACTATGGTGACCCTACCAATCCAAGAGCATGGGAGATCTTTCCATTTTCTGGCATCCTCTTCAATTTCTTTCTTCAAAGACTTAAAGTTCTTGTCAAATAGATCTTTCACTTCCTTAGTTAGTGTTACCCCAAAATACTTTATGTTATTTGTGGCTATTGTGAAAGTTGTTATTTTTCTGATTTTTTTCTCAGCTTCTTTATCCTTTGTGTATAAGAGGGTGACTAATTTTTTTTGAGTTGATCTTGCATCCTGCAACATCACTGGAGGTATTTATCAGCTGTAGGAGATCTCTGGTAGAGTTTTTGGGGTCACTTATGTACACTATCATATCATCTTCAAATAACAAAAGTTTGACTTCTTCCTTTCCAGTTCAAATCCCTGTAGTCAGACTGATGACTGTCTTGAATATTACCATAGAACCTCCATCTGGCGACAAATGGATATAGAGACAGAGACCCACATCGCACCACTGGACTGAGCTCCCAAAGTCCAGCTGAAGAGCAGAGAGAGGGAGAATATGAACAAGGAAGTCAGAACCACGAGGAGTTGGTTCACCCACTGAGACAGTGTGTCTGAGCTAATGGGAGCTTACTAACTCCAGCTGGATGGGGACTGAATGAACATGGGATCAAAATGGACACTCTGAAAGTGGCTGATAATTGGGGCAGACTGAGGGGCCAATGACAATGGCACTGGGATTTGTCTCTACTGCATGTACTGGCTTTTTTTGGATCCTATTCTCTTTGTATGCATACCTTCCTAAGTCTTGATGTAGGGGGGAGGGCCTTGGACTTCCCACAGGGCAGGGTACCTTGCCCTCTTTTAGGACTGGAGGGCAGTAGGGAGGAGGGTATGTGGAGGAGCAGGTAGGAAGTGGGAGGAGGGGAGGAAGTGGAAATTTTGATTAGTATTATTTATAAAGTAATAAAAAAGAAATTTAATTTAAAAAGACTGAGATTTCCCTGCTCTTGACCCAGATCTGTTATCAAACTTTATTTATGTTTCTGAATTGAGACCACTTTCTTCACTATTTCTCTCTCAACAGGATTGTTACACATGGCTTCATAATTGTACTGCCTAACTAATTTTAACTTTCTATATGTAAATAATGACTGCTCTTTTATTTCCTGGCCCCCCAGACCCAAATAATCACACAGAAAGTATATTAATTACAACACTGTTTGGCCAATGTAGTAATAAGGGCGGCGGGGCTGTGTCCCCAACACCCCAGCCGCCTGCTCGGCTAGCTTTTGCCCCGAAATAACAACACACAAACTGTATTCATTTAAACACTGCTTGGCTCATTTCTTCCTAGCCTCTTCTAGGCTAACTCTTGCACCTGGACTAGCCCATTTCTTATCATCTGTATAGCACTGGTCTTACTGGGAAGATTCTAGCCTAAGTCCATCCTGGGTCGGAGCTTCGTAGCGTGCATCTTCCCTGGAGCAGGGAGCGTGGCGTCTCTCTGAGGCATCTGCTCCGGAGAGGAGAGATGTGAAGTCTGAGCTGACTTCCTCTTCCTCCCAGTGTTCTGTTCTGTTTACTCCTCCCACCTATCTTCTAACCAATGAGGACCAAGCAGTTTCTTTTAATTTAACCAATGACCTTCCTCCATCAGGCCAAAAGCTTAGGCATATTTCTACCTAGCTCTTATATCTTAAATTAATCTGTTTCTATTAATCTGTGTATTACCTCGAGGCTGTGGCTTACCAGGCAAGTTTCTGACATATAGTTCCTTGGTAAGCTATATGGCATCTCTCTGATTCCACCTACTCCCTCTATATATCTCTGTTCAGATTTCCCACCTGGCTTTATTCTGCCACGGGCCAAAGTATTTTTTTTATTAACTAATGGTAATAAAACATACAACATATGGAGGGGAACCCCACAACACACACACACACACAAACACATATATAATTAAAAATATGATTTTAGCCAGACAGGATGATGCCTTTAACCTCAGCACTCAAGAGGCAGAGGCAGGTGGATCACCCTGAGTTCTAGGCCAGTCAGGTCTACATAGTGAGCTCCAGACCAGTCAGCAGTAAATAGAAAGACTTGATTGCAATATATATTATGTATGATTTTAATTGTACAGAATTATATTACCACCCCCTTTCCTCTCTCCAGTCCCTCCCAGCTACCTTCCCTTGAACTCTCTTATTTTCCCCACTTCTCAGCTTGATGGCCTTTCTTTGATTATTATTGATATATACATATATGTATGTATGTATGCGTATGTACAAATATATCAAAATAAAACTTCTGAGTCAGGCTCTTATTGTGGGTATATGATAAAAGGCTGATCACTCTACAATGAACAAGCAATAAGAGAGTTCACTGGCAGAGGCCAGTTCTTGGTTGGTCAGCAGTAGTTATTTGTCTAAGGAGTGGACTCCATGAAATGGCTAGTTCCCCTTCCATGTTGATGTGCCGAGTGGCATTGCCATTGTTCCGGTCTTGTTTATGTACCCATTCTAGGACAGGTTGTCTCACAGCAGACCTCCCGACATTCTTACTCTTGTAATCTCTCTGCCCCCTCTTCTAAAATGTTGCCTGGGATATAGATGCAAGAACTGTGATGTAAATGTATCCATGAGGGTAAACTCCCCACATCTGTTGATATCTTTGTGTCCAGTTTCAGTTTTCTGTGATGGTCTCCATTTTCTTTGATGAAATATGCTAGCTACATAATCTGTGAGTAGAAGGGTAAGATTTAGAATGTAGTAAGGAACTGTGCCGGTCTAGCAAAAGCCTAGGTAGTAGATTTTTTTTCTAAGGTCCATGACCTCATTAGCCATTTCCTGTTTCTTGAATGGGCCTTAAGTCCCATTGGAGAACTGTTGGTTGCCACTGATAGGTGAGTGGCCCTTATTGCCCCTTTGTATTTCACAATGCTCATCATTGCTTTTGTTCACAGGTGCTGCCACTAGGTAGGACAGTTAAATTGCTTCCCTCCCTTGGGAAGTTGCATCGTACTTTTAGGAACCACGGAAGCTAGATCACAGGAAAGAGGCTTTCAGGTCAGATACAGCCTGAATCATCGGAGTCCTATGTCCTCAGTATGCAGTGCTTTTAGTAATGGGGTCTTACCTTCAACTCCTGGAGGAAAATCAAGGGATATACATATAGTATATACTGCTTTGTGAGTCACTTGGACTTTCCTGACCAAACATTGAAAAGTGAGTTTCTATTGTCTGGTTCTGGGTTTTATGTTAATCTAAGATTCTTTAGAGAGCATTGTCATGCCATGGGGTTTAACTTCCTTAACATTGTGTGCGTGTGTGTGTATGTGTGTGTGTGCGTATGTGCACATGTATGTGTGCATGTGTGTGTCTATGTCTATCTGTGTTTGTACATTTCAATGTTTTATACCTAATCTTAGGTAAATATAAAATAAGATTTCTTGAGGCTTTATCAAATAACCTTTGTGTTATTTTTTCCTCATCTCTCATCTGCTTTGACTTCCTTTTGTTGGAGCACCCCATTTTTCTACTTCCTGCTTCATATCACCTATATCCTGCTCTTCTCCTCCAACCCCTCCACATATGGCCCCATTATACTTTTCTCATTTCTGTGTTTGCTCCATGTGATATGTTTGAAGCTAGGAAGCACAGACGAGACAGAACACATAGAGTTCATCTTTATGGGTCTGGGTCACCTCATTGAATATAATTATTTCTAGGTTCATCTATTTACCTTCAAATTTCTTTATTTTTACAGCTGGATAGTATTTCATTGTATAGACATACCACAGTTTCATTATCCAATCATCTGCTGAAGGAAATTTAGATGGTTTCGATTTTCTGTCTATTGTGAATTGGCAGTAATGAACTATGTTACTATGGAGTAGGATGTTGAGATCTTTAGGCATAGCCAAGGACTCTGTTTGCCAAGGAATTAAGGCCAGCCACTGACAACTGGGATATTATAAAACAAAAACACTTCTGTACAGCTAAGGAAACAATTAACTGAACAGATAAGAAATATACAGAATGAGGAATAATCATTTATAGATATATATCTGACATTAATATCCAGAATATACAAAGAATTAAAAGAAAACCCAAAGAATCAAGAAAAGAGATGATTCAATTAAAAATGGGCAAGGGATCTAAACAGAGAATTCTCAATAGAAGAAATAAAAATTGGATGAGAAATACCTCAAAAAGTGTTCATTATCCTTAGCAATCAGGGAAATGTGAATTAAAACAACTTTGAGATTTCATCTTATCTTAGTTATAATTATTAGGGTCAATAAAGCAGCTGACAAAATTATGTTGATGTTGTGGAGAAAGAGGAAGTCAAATTCACTGGTGGTGGGAATGCCAAGAGCAACTCTGGAAATCCATATGGAGAATGTTTAATTATTTTAATGTCCTTTCCTACTTAGGGTTAAAATTTTTAAGATAAACCATGATACAAGGGATGCTTACTTTCTTGTTTCCTACTGAAATATTTTTCCTTTAGCTGGCACCAGTCTGTATGTAACCTCCATCTAGTCAAGGAGGGTGTTAGGAATTCTGCTCTGGCAGACTGTGGAAAGGGACTGTAGCCTTATGCATGCAGTCTTTGACTCAACGACCCTGGCTCTTTCCAACAGTTTAGATGTAGAATTTCTTACCAAAGCAGAGCAGCGCTCCACACGACCAGCCCCCTCTCACTAACTCTTGTCTTCAGACCTGCACACATTACCTACCACTCCTACAGGGCCTCCTGTTGTCTGATGCCCTAGAAGGAGCAATAGAAGAAGATCAAACTCGAGTAAGCACATTTCTAGCATGTTGCTTTGGTATGTGCCCCGTGGAAATAAGTAATAACTAAGCGGAGTAGACACAACTTGGGAACCATGAAAGTCATTCAGTATAGGAAGTGTTAGGTTCTAGGAGTTCTGAACTTAATTAGAGCAGAAGCCATGTGATTTTTTACATTTATTGACTTCCGTACGTTGAACCATTCCTGTACATCAAGGATAATGTTAAGTGGGTCCTGGTGGATAATCTTTTAAATAAATGCCTGTATTTAGTTTGTATTTTATCGAATACTTTTGCTGTTAGATTTAGGAAATGTATTGGCCTATAGTTTTCTTTGTGTTGTTGTTGTGTCTTTGCTTAGTTTGGTGTTAGAGTAATACTGGTTTCACAGAGGAGTTTTAAAGCACAGCTCCTGTTTCTAATCTTTTGAACAATATAAAAATATTGTTTGTAGATCTTCTTTGGAAGCCTGATAGAATTCTTCTATGAATCCACCTGACCCGAGCTTTTTCTAGTTAGAAGACATTTTATCACTCTTTCCATCCCTTTATTTGCTTTGAATCTCTTTAAGCTGTTGATCTCTTCTTGGTTTAATGTTGGTGATTTGGATGATTCTAGAAATTTATTCATTTCTTTTAGTCTTCTTGGATGAAAAGAAACACAAATAAAATAAATTTAAAAATCTTAAGAATAGGGACATAGTAAAACTTACTGCTGCAGGATTGGAGGTCAATGGATACAGAACTTTTTTATCTATGAGCTATGGGGATATTTCTTCATCCTTTGAAGGAGAAATTCCAGAAATAAACCAGAAAGTAATGTGGCTGAGAAGATTAATTCTAGGTCTTGTGGGTTGATTGCTGTATCTTTAGATTGCTGATAAGCCTGTTCTTCAGCTTGTAGAGCCCTCTCAACTCTAGACTTCTGATCTCAATCATCACTGAGGAAATCATCCTGTTTGTATTGGTTCCATAGGTTTTAGCCTTCCTCTGCCATTTTTTTTTGATGCAGAGTCCTATTGTAGTTCAGTTACATTTCAAATTATTTATGTAGCTATGACTTTGAACTCCTGGTATTCCTGCTGTCTCATCTGAAGCACTGGGACTACAGATCTGTACCACCATATCTAACTATTGTTGTGTTAATACTATAAGGAAGTTTAATTTGTAGAAGCTTTGCCAGCTCTTCCAATACAAAGAGAAGGGTTCTGAGTCAAGGAACAAATTTCTAGACAGCTTCCATTTCTTCTGAATAGTCCAAGAAACATCCTTATAAATGCTCCATTGCAGGACAGTTAGCTTGGGATACTTCAACGACTTACCAATAAGCTTGGAAAGTTTTTGGAATCTGAATATGTGTCTTTGACCTCCAATCTTATGTTCTTATTTGAATGTTAAATTCTTATTAAACTATTATTGCTTACTCTTAAAACATAGTAAAATTACACTAGAATCTATGTAGATCCCTAAGACAGTTGTTCTCAGACTTCTTAATGCTGTAATCCTTTAATAAAGTTCCTCATGTTCTGTTGACCCCCAGCCATAAAATTATTTTCATTTTTACTTCATAACCATAATTTTCCCAGTGGTATAAATCATAATGTAAATATCTGTGTTTTCTGATGGCCTTTGGAGACTCCTGTAAAAGGGTCATTTGACTTCCCCAGCCAAAAAGGTTCTTGATGCACAGGTTGAGAGCCACTGCTCTAAGATAAGCATTTCAGACTGAGGCAATTTATGAAGCTAACTCATCATACTTGCGTTTGGGTCTGAAAATACGGCACAAGTTCAGGCAAAAGATCCAGCGTAGTCATAAGCAACTTTTAAAGCATATGTGTTCAGATATTCAAACTTTTGCTCCAGATGTGCCCCGTCTATGAACTGTAACATGTTGAAGAATGAGACTCATGTAACTTAGTTACTCAACCCAATAATAAATAAAATTCTCAAAACCAAAGAAAATCAAAACCTTTGCCTGAAGGAACCACAGCGCAGAGTATGCATCTGGAAGGACTTGCATGGCTTGACTTTCTGTTTCAAGGGTCTGTTCCAGAGTAGGGTGATTCTTATCTCAGAATGGGGCATGTTGTTTTCATCTCAGGAGCAACTTCTAATACAAAATGGAAAAATGCATGTCCATTTGTACTTCAGGAAACCAGAATTGTGTAGTCAGTGCTTACTCTGGCCAGGATCCTCACCTGTTCTCCTCAGACTAAGATGTGACAGAGACAGATTACTTGGTAGCTTGGTGTGACGGGATGGTTATAGACTTTACATGTATAATATACAAACACTTATTTAAAGACATGATCTCACATGTCCTTGGCTTGTCCTCACACTCAAGTGATGCTTAGCACTTATTATCTTTATTACTAATAAGGAACTAAAGGCCTAGATATTAGTGAATGCAAAATGCATTATACCAACATTTCCATGCTCTTCCCAGTCTCTCTAGAGCCTGATGGAGTGTTAATGTCTTTTATTTTTATTTGGATGTATTCTGCCTATGGGGGCATTTGTGCACCAATACCCTGCTTTTTCCGGGCATACTAAAGTGGGGTACCAGTGGGTATTGCATCTATATTCTCACTGTGGACACAGACAAGTGCTTGTTGTTGAGAATGGATTGCCTGGTGTCTTTGCTGTTAAGATCATCCCTCTATAGCTCAAGGTTGGGGAGCTGAGGTTGTGCCAAGCACCTTCAGTGTCAAGCAACCCTTATATCTTGGTGGTTCTCTACCATGTTGTGTGTACAGCTGTACTGTAGTTAAGGTATGATTCCCTTTTCTTCTTCTTTCTTTTCTTCCTTCCCTCTCTCTTTCTTCTTTTCTGTGATACTTTTGTTTGAGTCTATGGCTTCACTCATGGTAGGCAAGTATTCTATCACTGAATCATATTTTTATCCCAGGCTTTTTTTCTTCTATTTTTCCCTAACATGGGTTTCCTTAAGCAGCCCAGTCTGGGTTTTTGTTCCCCTGCCTCAGCCTTCCTGGAAGCTAGGATTTTAGGCCTACACTAGTAATTCCTGTTGATATATACTTTCTTGAAATTCTAGAATGCCATTCACACTTCTGATCCTATAGCTACTGAGCAAGCTATTGCAGCCTCATACCTCAGTTCTTTTCAACTTTTCTTCCCCACAAGAAGCCAGTTATTACATCAGGCTCAAATAATTTCTATATGCTGTTTGGTTCTGCTGCTCTCCATTATGATCAAGGGCTGAAGCTCACCATGTGTTGAGGTACCCAATCACTTCCAGTGATTAGAACCTCCCCTTGATTTAATCAGCAGAAATCAGGACCTGACCTAGTGGATGGTGTGGACTTAATGACCATAGTCATATTTACTATTTCTTTGACCAAAATTGAGTGACAGCTAGAATAAAAAAAAAAAACCTCAGTCTTCAAGAAAAACGATGGTTTGTCAAAACTTGATGCGTAGTTCATTTTCTATGAAGCTATCTGCTTAGTTAATGAGCTCAACCACACAACCTACCACTTCCATCCTTACTATTTACCACTTCGATCTTTACTACTCACCGCCTCCATCCTCACCATCCACCCCCTCCAACCTCACCACCCACCCCCTCCAACCTCACCATCCACCCCCTCCATCCTCACCATCCACCCCCTCCATCCGCACCATCCACCCCCTCCATCCTCACCACCTCCATCCTCACCATCCACCACCTCCATCCTCACCACCTCCATCCTCACCATCCACTGCCTCCATCCTCACCACCTCCATCCTCACCATCCACCCCCTCCATCCTCACCACCTCCATCCTCACCATCCACCACCTCCATCCTCACCACCTCCATCCTCACCATCCACCCCCTCCATCCTCACCACCCACTGCCTCCATCCTCACCATCCACCGCCTCCATCCTCACCACCTCCATCCTCACCATCCACCACCTCCATCCTCACCACCTCCATCCTCACCATCCACCCCCTCCATCCTCACCACCTCCATCCTCACCATCCACCCCCTCCATCCTCACCATCCACCACCTCCATCCTCACCACCTCCATCCTCACCATCCACCACCTCCATCCTCACCACCTCCATCCTCACCATCCACCACCTCCATCCTCACCACCTCCATCCTCACCATCCACCACCTCCATCCTCACCACCTCCATCCTCACCATCCACCACCTCCATCCTCACCACCTCCATCCTCACCATCCACCCCCTCCATCCTTACCACCCACTGCCTCCATCCTCACCATCCACCCCCTCCATCCTCACCATCCACCGCCTCCATCCTCACCATCCACCACCTCCATCCTCACCATCCACCCCCTCCATCCTTACCACCCACTGCCTCCATCCTCACCATCCACTGCCTCCATCCTCACCATCCACCCCCTCCATCCTCACCATCCACCACCTCCATCCTCACCATCCACCCCCTCCATCCTCACCATCCACTGCCTCCATCCTCACCA
The DNA here is from genome assembly GCF_037038515.1 of Microtus pennsylvanicus. Classification (NCBI taxonomy): domain Eukaryota; kingdom Metazoa; phylum Chordata; class Mammalia; order Rodentia; family Cricetidae; genus Microtus; species Microtus pennsylvanicus. The sequence goes on along the minus strand of NC_134586.1, from coordinate 103,667,690 downwards.
TCCACCCCCTCCAACCTCACCACCCACCCCCTCCAACCTCACCATCCACCCCCTCCATCCTCACCATCCACCCCCTCCATCCGTACCATCCACCCCCTCCAACCTCACCACCCACTGCCTCCATCCTCACCATCCACCCCCTCCATCCTCACCATCCACCGCCTCCACCCTCACCATCCACCACCTCTAACTAAACTATCCACAGCAACCTACCGCTCTTCCATAACCTCCAGAGGCATCATCTAGGATCTTTTTCTCCAGGATCCATGATCATATATAATTCCCTGTTTCTCTATTCCAATTGCTTCTTTCGCCCATGTTTCAGTCTCATGATCTAAGCACACATGTCGTGTCTAGTAACTGTCTCTCTTCACTCACTTTACACGCCACGTCACGTCCTTGAATGTCAGTTAAGGGAAGATTAGAATTATTGTCAGATGCTTAAAATTAAAAGAGTTACTTAGTGAAAAGGTTGTTGCTAAGAGAGGGAGTAAAATGAAGTCAAAGCATGCTAAGAGTCCACAGCCTGGAAATGCTGCAGGTGCTGTAAGCCCAGTGTGCTTAGGTTTCTGCCCTAGCAGGCCTGGTTGTTCTGGGAGATGTGAATTAAGATATTGTCACAGGCCAGCTTGTTTGGAGTAATTGGATGCCTAGAATTATTCTTCACCCCTCATGTTTTCCCTTTCCTTTCTACTATCTCCTGGCACCGGGGAGATGTTTAGTATTTGTTTACAGAATGAGAGCCTAAGACTGAAACTTCTTGAATGAGGAAATTAGACTATGGGCCTGAATACTTACTACTGAATGGCCACCATGATTTGCATCCAGGCATGTCCCATTTGCAACAGACATACTTATATGTGTTTATATAGTGTTCTTGTCCTTCTCATGGTAAGTGCGTGGACCATTTATTATGTAGATGAATTACTGAGTATTGAAGTCAGATAGACCTGGGCTCAGGTTCAAACTCTGCTACCTCAGCAGACTTGGCTTCTGAGGAATTGTTTCCATTCTTATTAAAGCTTGGCTGATAATAATTGTTTCAGTGCTTGAATCAATACAGAAAACATTCTTAAATCTTATTTGTGCCAAGCACAGCATTGTGTGGGTTCAATGCTAGTTAGTTTTATCTAAATATTATGATACAGCTTGCTATAGGACACACAAGATCTTCTAAAGGTTAGATAATTCAGAGTTTCCAGGACTAATTGATCTGAGGTAGGTGGGTGAATGCTACTCTTTCCACAGCTGTGGGGGGGGGGGTAGAAACAATAACAGAGGTGAGAGAGTTGCTTTCATTGGTCTTTTAGTTTATACAAACCAGCTCAAATCCCCTTCATGGCAAGGTCTTTCGTACACCACAGCAAACTATTCTTTTGTTCTTTATTCTAGCATGTGTCCTCACATCCTGGTGTGTGTTCTGCTCTCCAGAGCCCAAACCTTGAAGCCAAGGATGATACCAGCCTTTTTTATCATGAGTTTATGAGTAGGTCCCATGCAATGGCATAAAGACTCAGCAGTGTTTTGTTGAACTTTCTTGGGTAACATAATTTCTCATACTGTAGAATAACAGTAAAATAATATATTGTAGCTATGCCAGTGAATACCAAGGTTTGGATTTTTGCTAGACATAGGTATTTTAACTATTAATCAAATACTCACACACATTATTATTAGAGATGCCCTTAACTAAAACCACATAAAATATTTTCAAAAATATTTCAGAATTTACTATCTGTAATGCTTTTCAGAACTACAGTTTATTATTTATTCTATACTGTAATAAAATTAGCCTCTTTAGCAGATAACTTTAAGTCCTTAACATAAAACTAAAGATGGAATTTTCAATGTCTAAAATACATGATTTGTGTCCTAGGCAATTGCTGATTTTACCTTCGAATGTACAACAGTCTGTCTCCTTGTCCATGCATCCATTAGCATGTTTCATCACTCTGATAGCAGACGTCCCTCCTGAGACAGCCCTGCTAGAACTGCCTAAGCCCCACTGAGCCCTCCCTGTTCTAACAGCTCATTATTTTTCCTGGAATTTCCATTTGCTTTTTTCCACTTTTAAAGATAATGAATAAAAATCTCCTCTTCAGTTCCCCTTTTCCTTTCTCTTAGGACACAATTCTGTATCACCACCCGCTCTCTTTCCAGAAACACCCAATGTACACATATTAAGAAGTGCACTTCTACTCAGCCAGAGGCAACTCTCTTGCTTGGTAAGGTTGTCATAGAGATAATGGAACTAGAATTCCACTCAGCCACAAAAAATGAGCTTCAGCAGATATCCTCGGCATTGCCTAACCCACAACAGAGTCTAGTATATAGTAGATCAAAACTATGTTGAGATGGACACGTAGAGATACCTACCTATAATCCACTGGTTGAAGCGCAAAGTCTTGAAGTAATCACAGTTGGTGCAAGTGTGATATGGCTCACATGTGTATGTGGTTTAAATTACCATTGTTAAGCCTAGTCAGGTTCTCCAAGAGTATGTGACAAGACAGAACTGAATTATATGTATTTTCAAGTTTTGTTTTAATGAAGAAAATACATCTGAAATTGATAAAATAAGGAGAATAAATCTGACTCAGAAATCTCAGATTAGAAGACAAGAAAAAGAGTTGGAAGATATCTCTATCTCTATCTACCTACCTATCTATCTATATATCTATCTATCTATCTATCTATCTATCTATCTATCTATCTATCGGAACTGAAACTGCTATGAAGTCTCCCATGGTTTCAGCAGAGCTGTCAGAAGAACCCACTGGCTGTCCTGAGGATCTCATGTAGATTTTAGAATGCAGAAACAGGGTCCTCAACCATATACCATAGCTGGAAGTTTGTGAGGTACATTTCTGTAGCTAGCACAACTTGCTAGGTTGGTTTTGTGAACACAAGTATCAGTTTTATTCTGGCTACTTGGAGACCTACAATACATAACAAGGTGTTCCTCCTGAATATACTGCTCTACCTTCTAGAATTAAGTTTCTTCATTTCTAAGTTGGAATTTATTTTGTGTCTGATAGACAAAGTTTCACGCGAAAATTTTATTGAACCAATTCTCTTTTTTCTGTGGTTTCTTGTAAAGAACGAAAGTTGTAGAAGGTACCCTGACAATTAAAACCTGTCTCTTCTTTCAGTGAATAGTACAGCTTGGAGGAGCACATCTTCCTTCCTTCCTGTCCCTCCACCTTCTCTGTGACTTTCTGGGATGGAGCTAGGAGGTCTCTAAGGAAATATTCTATCCTGTGGGGAAGGTAACTCTTAGTATGTCTGCAAATACAGAACATTAAAGGCAAAGAGAATGGAGCGCAAGTTGTCTACATGATGGACTGTATGGCTGCATTGCAAGGGGCATGCAAATGACCTCCACACTGCAGTTCTTAGATATCAAACTCTGACTGGAGAAGGTCGGTAAGTAGTCAACTTGAGGGACAGCTGGGTTACTGACACTTCATCTGATCATGGGTGCCATTGGACAGAATGAAGGCAAATTGGCCTGATTTCAACTGATCTGAAATAAATGGGAAGCCACCTTACATGGCTGCCCACCCAAGTGTCACTCTTGATGGTTCTGGTTCTTCTGATATTCAGTGGGGCTTTACAGCCTCATTCCAGAAGAAAGACTTGACTATGTACTGAGCCTTGAGTGTCTGTAGTATGTAATTTTCCACGCAGAGCTAAGTCTTAGCCAAGCTTGTCTTTCCTTTACAGAGCATGAATTCTACTGTGCAGAAAGTAGCCACAGTGACCCTCCAAGGTAGTTCTGTTTGGTAGGTAATGGAGGATTCACGTGGTCATTATTCCCATGTCTATCTAAGAGTTATTTAGCTTGCAAGCCTTTTCTTGTTGTAGTGAATGATTAACTGAAGAACCACAGTATCCATCACCATGGAAATCAGCAGAGTTAGTGCTCAGTCCCTGGGAATCTGGTCCTTTACTTCTGTCCTTGTGCTTAGATATTATCATGCAAATACTGAGGGAGTGGCCATTGTCTTTGTCTAAATTGTGAATGTCTTTGGTTTTAGGGCATTTTTAGTAAATAAAGGTTTTGTGTTTTTACATAGCAGAGTTGCTTTATGACCTCACTTTAGCTGCATGAAAACATTTACCATCCAAGGATGGTGAAGGCTTACTCTGCGCAGATCTTTAATCTACAAAGAATACAGAATAGGCGAAGAATTGTCAAAATTCAGACAAAAAAACATGATACATCTGAAACAAAAATGGGCTTAAAGTCAAGTTACCAGAGAATCAAGAGGCTAAGATCCTGGGAGAAGACCCTAGCCTCACAGATAACTGGAAAATGAGATATCAGCCACAGGAAGACAATACTTACCAAACTGGAAACAACACAAATGGCTTCTGACGAGACTAAAGGTGAAGTGCTTGGCTTTCCTTGTGTTCTGCAAATTTCCCCACTCTGCTCTTCTGTTCTCTCATAATCATTTCCAGTAAAATCCACATCTTCCATGCTGCTTCGTATGGGAAACCTTCCACTGCAGGCTTCTTAAGTCATAAAAGAGTGTTCACTTGTCTCTAGCCAGTTATGTGTCCACTGCTGTAGTCTGGTCCTATCTGTGTGATTATTTTACCTTACAGGTCCATGTGCTGTGTGTACATCCGGCCATTTTTCTCGTTGCTCAGTCTTGCTGGGGTAAATATTTCCCAAAGTCTCCATCAGAGATACAGTGGATTAGAACAGTCACTGTCTTTCTGCTGTGAACACAGAGTCTTTGTTTGGGAATCTGGAAGCCTGGGATGGCTGGGAGGGATCCTCTAGATTAGGTACCTTGGGGACCAAGACCTTGGTGGGAGATACTTCATCTCCATTTCATGGTCTTGAACTCAGCAACTGTCTCTCAGGCTCTGCCAAGCTTATTGATGATTGATGGCCCTCTGTTCTGCTGGATGCCCCAAGACCTACTGGTTCCAATACTTTTTCAGGGCTCTGTCAGTTCCCTGTGCTTGCTTCCTAATATGTCAATCCACTCTGGTAGGAAAGCCTAGGAGGCCTCCATCAACCCTTCCAGTACTGCCCTTCAGGTCCAAACACCCCCACCAGAATCCTGGAGATTTGTCCCATGACTGCAGACTGTGTATATAGGAATTCGAACAGCAAAGCATCTAGCACAAATATCACGAAACTTCCCATGTAGTATCACTGTCCTTAGCTCAATGACAACATAGCTCCTTCCTGTTACCTGCATGAACATCTCCGCGGGCCTACCAGTGAATAGAGAGAAATCACCATGTTCCTTCCAACCCTCCTCCCTGACTGTTTGTAAATGAAGTTTCTTTATGTTCAGTAGGAAGCATAGGAAGTATTGTTCTCTGAGTCAGGGAGGTGAAAAGACGTTACCCTGTCAAGAGCAGATGTGTTGGCTGAACTTGTAGCCCTATCATTCAAGGGGAATCTACTGGTTCAGGGTACTGTCTAATAAGATCAAGGACATTCAGTGTCCTACAGGCAGGAGGTGGGGCTATGCATGAGCCACGCACATCCATCTACATGCTGACATGCTAGTTGAGAGAGCACAGCTTCAGAGTAAATGACAGAGTAGTGTAATAGAATAAATGCTTCAAAGCAGACTTGAATAAAGGGGCTTTAATAGCAGGTAGCAGGTATCTGCTTTTACGGAAACATCATACCACCAGCCTGCAAGCAGCAAATGGACATGGTGGAAGTTGGGCCTGGATAAACAGGAAGCCTGCAATTGTGATCACACAATCCTAGGGTAAAGTGAAGTCCTATTTTCCTTCAATTTTTCCTTTTGATGATTTGATGTACAGTTGTGACAAGGACAGAATAATGACAGGGAAAAGGGAACATTGTGTTTTATATTGACCAGGTTCGGGTAGTACATCTCCTACGCTTACCTTATAGCTTGCTGGATGATCTATAGGAGTAATTGATTCCACGAAATCTGGAGACTCATTGTCCAGTCATAGGCTTTCATTCCAAACAGTGTGCCTTGTTTTAGAAAAATGCAGAATCAAAGTCTTGATGTGGGGCTGTGTGCATGCTCATTTTTTCTTCTGCAGGCTCGTGCTTTAAAAGCAAGGACCTCCCTCTATCTATCACTTTTGAAGAACTGAATCTTGAAGCTCCCATCTCTGGGGAATCCATCTGGACTCACAGGGAAACTATAAGCCTCAGATACATCATGAACTTGGGAATTTTTCAGCATGACAGAGGAGAAAACATGAGTGTCATTAGTTAAAAAACAAGTCAGGACATGAGATTGATACCCTTGAGAGGACGGAAATCATTCAGGGGTGAGGATCCTAGGTGAGGCATTTCCTCATAGCCATCCATGCCTTAGAATGTTATCTAAAACCCTAATAACATACAGCTTACTACATGGAAAAATATGAGCTTTCCTTTCAGATCATCTTTAATGGAAATTCCCATTAAATGAGAGGACAAAGAGAGAGGCAGATTGTGGCAAGAATGTACCAGTTTCCTACAGTAGTAGGCTGTGTTCTTAATTCTCCCATCCTGAGGAGACATCAATGGACAGAAGCGGCAGTTTCCTGAACCTTGTAACTGTAACCCATTGGCTGGGGCACAGGTAGTAGGGCGTTAATACTCCAAGGGTACCATAAAGGAAATGTTAGTTACACTGTCCTCGGGGAGGGGAGGGCTAAAAAGGTATCAGATTCCTGCAGCAGATGCTACACCTGTTAAGTTTAGTGTCAGCCTTCCTTACGAAAGCCCGAGTTGGACATACCTTAGAACACTGAGAGCTCCTTCTGACCCCTTTCTTTGTTTCCTTGGCTCCATCTCCTTTTCTCTTCCTCACTGGGATTGTGAGCTTTTGGCAGAACTTTCTGGGCACCCCCTCTGAGTCTTAGCAGATCTCGTTAGGGTGATTTGTGCTGGGACAAAAGGACAGATAATACAGAGCAGAGGGCCTTGGAGTGACAAGGCAAACAGAGTTCTGCTGCTGCAGCCAACAAAATTCCAGGAGCATTCAGAAACAGGGGACTGCCTCCTCCAGAACCCCCAGACAGCTCAAGTTGCTCATCTACAGAACACTGAGAGTAATTCCTACTGTTTTAAGCCACAGAGATATCCTTCTTTTTTTTTTCATGTCAGTCATAGCAAGAAAATGAGACTATGGTAGTAGGAAATGGAAAATTGTTGTATCATTTACTTTGTGGAATGGCTTTAGAATTGGGTCCTAGGGTAGAGACTGGGAGGATGTTGGAGTATGTAGGAGAGAAGACCAATAACATCCTATAGTGACTGCTGAAAGACACTGATGGAGATACTCATTTCAATGGTTTACTCAGAGGGGTCACACATCTCCATGACCAGGATATTGTGGGGCTGAGAATTTATGCACAGATACCACCAGGATATTTACACATTCTCAGATGCTAGAATAGTGGTTCTCAACCTTCCTAATGCTGTATCCTTTAATTTAGTTCCTCCTGCTGTGGCAATCCCCAAACATAAAATTTATTTATTTTTGGATACGTAAGTGTAAATTTGCTACTGTACTGAAGCATGATTTAAACATTTTTTAAGACAAAGATTTGCCAAAGGAGTTGTAACCCGCAGGCTGAGAATCACTGTACTGGAAGATGATGGTGTGTGTTATACAATTGTGGAGGACTTGGATAAGTTCTTTGCACTGCTGGATACTATACTGGTGACTTTTCCATCATTGTAAGAACTTAATTGACAGAAACCATTTAAGGGAGGAATATTATTTTGGCTCAAGGATCAAGAAATATAGTTCATCATAACTGAAAGACATGAGAGATGGAAGGTCTAGCAGCTTGGACAGTGAAAACCTCATCACATCTGGGCAGATCTGGAAGAAACAAGAGGAAAATGCCAACTCTCAAATGGCTTTCTCCTTCCTGTCTTTTTATTTAGCCTAGGAAAAACTCCAGGCAATGGGATGGTGACACCAACATTTAGAATGGGTCCTTTATCGTCAGTAAAATGTCTCTGGAAATTCACTGAGAGATGTACCTCCTCGGAGGTTCCAAACCAAATAACATTGACAGTAAAATGTTGCCATCACAGATACAGAACTTGTCCGTGATAAACCTAAGCATGAAACTGAGTACATCTGCAGATAACATTTGGAAGGTGTGGGCTGGATGCAGCTTGTCGTTCTCACTAAAATACAAGAGTAAAAAAGAAAAGGAGAAGATAGAATCTCCTATGCCAATGATCATAGCCTAATTTTGAATTAGCTTTTGCCAAGAGGCAAGACTAAATGAAGCCATGTCAACTGGAGAAGGTTAATCCAGTAAATGACATTATAAAATCTCTAGGAAACAAATACATTAATTACCAAAGAAGCACAAAATAGTATATAGCAGCTGTAGCATGCCAGAAAACTTTCAGTACCAAAGGGTAGTGTTTCATGTTAACACCCTGGACTTTGATATTCTTAGGAGACAGGAAGGGTCCTGCCTCACTGTACTCCATGCATCTGCTATGTTTGGAGCAATTTCCAAGAATGCCAACACTGATGGAAGGCAATACATGTTTGTGATCATTTATTATTCCGTAAAACAAATGTACAAAAAGAGACGAGCTGTATTTTGAGTATTATTCATTCAACTCCAACCTGCTGAAAACTCAGCAAGTTAGGTGAGGCTAATACTCCTCAAAATTCGGAGCATTGTTTGTACCACATCCCAGTTGGCAAGCTGTGAACAAGGCCTTTTCGGGGACAATGTAAATCCAGCTCATCTCCATCTGTAAATAAGGGCCAATTTTAGTAAAAAGGAAAACCTGGATCCATTTCTCATACAATATGTAGATAAAAACCAAAATGAACCAGAGTCACATAAAGAAACTCATCCTTAGTATGCATTATGGAAAACATGGTTAAATCGATTTTTGAGCTATTGCTCAAAATCTACAGATAATAGGAGAAGTGTGGTAAGTTTTATTGTATTGAAAGTAATTTTATGGCAAAAAAACCATTAGAAAAATCACAAATCTGGGAAAGTATTTACAATTTAATAACACACAAAGGATTAATATCCCTACAGATGTGTCAAAGATGTCTAAAAACAGAACTGAAATACCAAAATCACTATAAAATGCCTTAAGAGTATGTGTGGACTATGCAATGGGGAAAGAAATTTAATGATTGTTAAATGATAAACCTAGTCATCATCAAGAAATTAAAACTAGATGAAACACAATCATTTTCTGAAAGGTAAAATCCAGAGTTTTCTACATTTCTGGTGGAAGCCAAAACTGGCCAACTCACTGTGGATAGGACACTTAAAATGTCTAACAAGATATCCCAGCCAACTCACTGTGGATAGGATACTTACAATGTCTAACAAGATATCCCAGCCAACTCACTGTGGATAGGATACTTACAATGTCTAACAAGATATCCCACTGTTTCTTTATAGGGGAACCAATCCAATCAAGAGTGGAGACAATGGGGCACATCGCATTCTGTGACAGCCCACGAGAAAGTCAGCTCAGATACATGTCAACCAGACAGTGAATGTCTTAGTCAATGTGGTCATGCTTGTAAGCATGCTACATGATAAAAGCCCTAGACATCCACAATGTGAGTGAGAAGTTATGAAAATGAGTGGACGACTTCTAGCATATGTCAAAAGGAAAATCAAGGTGGGAAGAAAGTATATGTAGTATCAAAAGCATTTTTCCTTGACAGGGAAATATAAAAACACATCTCATTTACTTATATTGAAAATGTGAAATGATGTCATATATGAGGCGCTTCTCAGAGGAAAGCCATTAATCCACAGTTATTTCACTTCCATCTATGCTTTCTCCCCATGACCATGATAAAAAGTGTCAGTGACAATGCAGGCTTAGTAGTCATAATTAGAAGAAAATACCAAGTTAGAAAATTCCCAGAATCAATTTCAAATTTTGGGTTTAAGATTATCAGGATAAAGGTGTGGATCCATTGAAGCCTATACAAGTTGTGTATGTAAATAGAAAGGACACAATCTGAACCATTCTGGACCGGGAATCCCTATAACTGGAACTCAACCTGCATTGGCTTCATGTTGTTGCTGTGACTACTGAACATAAAGTTGGAGGCTGCTTGTTTGCTCCTGGCTGCCTAGACCAGAAATAATCACTCAGAAACTGTATTACTTAAATCACTGCTTGGCCAATCACTTAAGCGTTTTGATAGCTAGCTCTTATATCTTTGGTTAACCCTCTTCTATTCATCTGTATATCGCCATGTGGATGTGGCTTACCAACAAGGTTCCAGGTGAGGGCTAGCATCTTTCCCCTCTGGCAGCTCCATGACATCACTCTGACTCTGCCTACTCTCTCTCTATCTTTTCCAGCCTGGCTATATTCTGTTGAGCCATTTCCCGGCAGCAACTTTTTTATTCATTAACCAATAAAAGCAACACATCTACAGAAGGACTTCCCACACCACACTAAAACTACAAAACTTGCACTCCCTCAGTTCTGGAGACCTGAAGTGTGAGCTTGGACAGGGCTAGCTGCTTTCAGAAAGCCTGAAATACTCACCTTCCCCAACTTCAGGCTGCTCAGTCCTGGTCTTTTTCAGGTATGGAACTTTACTCCAGTCTCAGCTCAAACTTCACAGAACCTTGCTTGCTGTAGCATCTGCACCTGCGACTGTGTTTCTTTCTTGTCCAGTACCCCTCAATAGAATCATGGCTCACCCTGACCTAGCAGGTGCTCATTTTAATTGTTTTTACCTGCAGTTTACCCTGTCCCTTTACAAGAATACCCTCTGACGCCTGAAGCAAGATGTTAATATAGCTTTTGAGGGACACACTCCTACTTGTTTTCATCTGACCATGTCTTAAATTTTAAAAAAGAAAACACTTACAATGAACCTATACATATGTTTAATGACTATTAATTGTTTGATAATTGTTACATACTGATAATGTACTATTGTGATATTATAGTGTATTAATAATAAATATAAAATAGACAGTAAAAAGAATATCAGTTTTATTTACTGTCATAAGTATCATTTGTTTTGCTCCATAGACATATGGTGATTGATCCTTCCTTGCTGTACTTAACACTTTCCTAAAGTTCAATCTGGCTTTATGAAAGCTATTTTAAAAGAGTATTTGCAATAAGTCAACTACAGTTTGTTTCTCTCACATCTCCAGCTCTTCTGTGGTAGAAAGTA